>NC_060189.1:14412833-14477833 GCF_021184085.1 Oncorhynchus gorbuscha
AAATAACTTAACTAATCAACTTTCTCCTTCTCTTGTTCTCTATATTTTGTAGGATCCCTCCTTCTCCCTCCTCCTCCACGACAAGCTCCAGGTGCCCAACAGCTCGCGGCGGGCGTGGAACGAGCGTGACAGTCGCTGTGACGTGTGTTCCACTCATCTGACTCAGCTGAAACAGGAAGCAGTCCACATGGTGCTGACCTTGGACCAGTGGGACCTGTCCCCCAGCTCGCCCCCCACCCTGCCCAGCCGCAGTGGCCTTCCCCAGGGCCCCACAGCACCACGGGACTGGGCCTACCTCCTCCCAGCCTCAGCAGCCTACCCCCATCCACACCCACACCACCCTACCATGCCTCCGTCCTCCTCTAGTGCATCATCCTCAAGCCCCAGCCACACTGCCTCCAACCCCTGCCAAGGTGCAGCATCTGTGGGGAAAACCCCTGCCCAGGCAGCCTCTTCAGCTCTAGCCCCAGCCTCCTCATCGCCAGCTCCATCCTCTGTGCATCAGGGAGGGTACCCCCGCCATGGGTCCAAGCCCAGCTCCCTAGGGGTCGGCTTGGGGGTTGAGAGGAGGAGCGTCTCTCCGGCACACAGCAGTAAAGCCAGCGGTGCCCAGCCGCCCCACAGCCCCAGTAATAACGGTTCTGGTAGCAGAGCGTTACTGAGCACGGCAGCCCTGCAGGCTCACCAGTACATGTCTCGCAGCAATGGAGGAGGAGTCACACTCTACCCCTACCAGGTGTGTGTGTGTGTGGTGTGTGTGTGTGTGATGATCTTTTTGAAGTGCAGGTAGATAGAATTGGGGGGAAAGGATCAAAATAAATGAAAGTGGATCTGTTTCCAAAAAGGCATAACTGGAAAGAGGGTTTTGCTCAAAACAAAATGTGGAATTGTTCTGTTCCGTGTCTGACTTTAGGGCCCATTTTGACCAAAGCGAGAGGTGGAACTGAGCTTCTGTCCTCCCTTTTCCTCTGAAATCCACTTGCAGTCCGTCCCGGGTGTCGAGTCACGTAGGGTTCATTAGATTGTTTGGCCCTGATGACGTATATTAGCCATGAGCAAGGGGTCAGACAAAGTGTATGTATGTGAGTGGAGGCTGTCCTCAGCTGAGAGTGGTAACCGAAGGGAAGATGAGGACAACTCTTGGAACAAAGGCTTCTGGGTGAGGACTGTAAACTGCTATAGAAAGAGACAGGTGGTATGTACAAATTAGAGAGAGAGAGAGAGAGTTAGTGCTCTGTGTTCTGATTACATGTAATAATGAATATCCTGATAATGAGGACTCGAGGGAACTCTCCTGTCACACCCCTGTTGTCCCTCATCACCCTACCACCCCCTGTCCCTCACCTCACATCTCTCTCTCCCACCCCCTGTCCCTCACCTCACATCTCTCTCTCCCACCCCCTGTCCCTCACCTCACATCTCTCTCTCCCACCCCTGTCCCTCACCTCACATCTCTCTCTCCCATCCCCTGTCCCTCACCTCACATCTCTCTCTCCCACCCCCTGTCCCTCACCTCACATCTCTCTCTCCCACCCCTGTCCCTCACCTCACATCTCTCTCTCCCACCCCCTGTCCCTCACCTCACATCTCTCTCTCCCACCCCCTGTCCCTCACCTCACATCTCTCTCTCCCACCCCTGTTCTCCCTCATCTCCCTACCACCCCGTGTCCCTCTACCTCATCTCTCTACCCCATCATGTCCCCTGTTCCCCTCATCTCCCCTGTTCCCCTCATCTCCCCTGTTCTCCTCATCTCTCCTTGTTCCCCTCCTCTCCCTACCCCCTCACCTCCCCTGTTCCCTTCACCTCCCCTGTTCCCTTCATCTCCCCTTGTTCCCCTCATCTCCCCCTCCCTCCTTTTCTCTCCTCTCTCCCTCCGTCCCCTCCTTCCTTTTCTCTCCTCTCACCTCTCTCCCTCCGTCCCCTCCCCCTTTTCTCTCCCTCCGTCCCTTCCCTCATTTTCTCTCCTCTCTCCCTTTGTCCCCTCCCTCCTTTTCTCTCCTCTCTCCCTCCGTCCCCTCCTTCCTTTTCTCTCCTCTCTCTCTCCCTCTGTCCCCTCCCTCCTTTTCTCTCCTCTCTCTCTCCCTCTGTCCCCTCCCTCCTTTTCTCTCCTCTCTCTCTCCCTCTGTCCCCTGTTCCCCTCATGTCCCCTGTTCCCCTCATCTCCCCTGTTCCCCTCATCTCCCCTGTTCCCCTCATCTCCCCTGTTCCCTCCTCATCTCCCCCTCTTCCCTTCCCTCCCCTGTTCCCTTCATCTCCCCTTCATCTCCTCCTTCTCCCCCTCCCTCCTTTTCTCTCCTCTCTCCCTCCGTCCCCTCCCTCCTTTTCGCTCCCTCCGTCCCCTCCCCCCTTTTCTCTCCCTCCGTCCCCTCCCTCATTTTCTCTCCTCTCTCCCTCTGTCCCCTCCCTCCCTTTCTCTCCTCTCTCCCTCCCTCCGTCCCCTCCTTCCTTTTCTCTCCTCTCTCCCTCCCTCCGTCCCCTCCTTCCTTTTCTCTCCTCTCTCCCTCTGTCCCCTCCCTCCTTTTCTCTCCTCTCTCTCTCCCTCTGTCCCCTCCATCCTTTTCTCTCCTCTCTCTCTCCCTCTGTCCCCTCCCTCCTTTTCTCTCCTCTCTCCCTCCCTCTGTCCCCTCCCTCCTTTTCTCTCCTCTCTCCCTCCCTCCGTCCCCTCCTTCCTTTTCTCTCCTCTCTCCCTCCCTCCGTCCCCTCCTTCCTTTTCTCTCCACTTTCCCTCCCTCCCTCCTTTTCTTTCCTCTCTCCCTCCCTCCGTCCCCTCCTTCCTTTTCTGTCCTCTCTCCCTCCCTCCGTCCCCTCCTTCCTTTTCTCTCCTCTCTCTCTCCCTCTGTCCCCTCCCTCCTTTTCTCTCCTCTCTCTCTCCCTCCATCCCCTCCCTCCTTTTCTCTCCTCTCTCCCTCCATCCCCTGTCCCAAGGTCACCTCTGAGGCCCGCTGGCACACAGCCCAGGGTGCTACTAGAAATACACTGTGTGTCTGTAGAATAAAGTCAGGAGGATATTATTATTATTATTATTATTATTATTTAAATGTAACCTTTATTTAACTAGGCAAGTCAGTTAAGAATAAATTATTATTTTACAATGACGGCCTACCTTCCCCGGCCAAACCCTCCCCTAACCCGGACGATGCTGGGCCAATTGTGCGCTGCTCTATGGGACTCCCGATCACGGCCGGTTGTGATACATCCCGGGATCGAACCAGGGTCTGTAGTAATGCATCTAGCACTGAGATGCAGTGCCTTTGACCGCTGATTTCTTCCCTCCATTTTCCTTGTGCTGAGATGGCACGATGCCCATCAAAGAGCCATCAGTCAGCCATTGTCTTCACATTATGCCATAGTAGCATATAGCCTAGCCTGTAGCATAGCCCTGTGATACTAATAACATGCTTTAGCAGTGTAGAACAGCTGCACGCTAATCAAGAAGAGTTAGGCTCCCGCAAGCAGTCAAGTGCTGGCACCCGATCGAGTAGCCACACACACACACACACACACACACACACACACACACACACACACACACACACACACACACACACACACACACACACACACACACACACACACACACACACACACACACACACACACACACACACACACACACACACACACACACACACACACACACACACACACACACACACACACACACACACACACACACCTCCCAGTATGGTGTATGTGGCAGATGTCCTATATTTCTGTTACTAAATCAGGTATTTTGGTCTGTGGATGATGCAAGTAGACTACTTCTACACTAATTAGCCAATCAATCAACCGTGTGTGTGTGTGTCCTGTGTAGCTCCTCTCTCCTCTTCCCTGCAGTAACATAGTGTGACATTAACACTCCTGTTTTACCATTAGAGCAGAGCGAGAACATGATGATAAATCACTGTGAATTCAGACAGGTCACACAGAACCTCCAGAGCTACACTACTGCTGGGGTGTGTGTGCATGTTGAGGGGGGGGAGCTAGGGAGTTGAGAAGAAAGCAGAATGAGGAGATGGAGAGGTTTGGGGGGGGGAAGAAAAGGAGGGAGAGAGAGAGCTTTATAAATGGTTCTCTATATCGGGATGACATTTAAAGAATGCTGAGACAGCGATATGGCGTGAGCCTGCTGGCATAAAATGGCCGCTGAGCTTCATCCATCCAGGTAGGACAACATATTAGTGGTGGATACTGGATAGGACTAACAGCCCCATACAATCTAAAGCACCTATAGTCAAAAATACTATCTGAATCACTAGATGAATCCAATGCATTAGTTTTATGAATATTCTTTATACTTAACAAACATTACTGAAAATGTGAAAATAAATTAAGGTTAGAGAGAGAGAGAGAGAGAGAGAGAGAGAGAGAGAGAGAGAGAGAGAGAGAGAGAGAGAGAGAGAGAGAGAGAGAGAGAGAGAGAGAGAGAGAGAGAGAGAGAGAGAGAGAGAGAGAGAGAGAGAGAGAGAGAGAGAGAGAGAGAGAGAGAGAGAGAGAGAGAGAGAGAGAGAGAGAGAGAGAGAGAGAGAGAGAGAGAGAGAGAGAGAGAGAGAGAGATGTGTGCCAGTTGGGTAATATGGAGGTGACAGATGGAGGAGGATGGGCACCAGGTCTCCCTCTGGCCTGACTGGCACTGTGTCAGTCCTATATTCTTACTACTGTTTCTGTCTGTTGTGTGTAGATCTCGCAGATGATATCAGAGGGGTGTAGAGAGGGTCTGACGGAGGAGGCTCTGAACCACTACAATGCTGATCTCCCCGCCCCCTCACCCTCCAAGGCCCCTCCCACTTTGCAGGTTACCACGGCAACCCCAACCACCACCTCTGCCGCTGCATCGTTCTTCGCCAGGTAAGAACAACCAGATTTATATAACTTCACACCTTTATACAGTGTACATGTAAACACACAGTTAGACACACACACACTGACAAAGGCCTGCAGAGTCCTTCAGCCCTTCCCCTGCAATCTTCCCAAATGAGTCAACTGTGTGGAAAGAGACGTGTGTGTGTGTGTGTGTGTGTGGCCTGTTAACCAGTTCTATATTCAGTAGACGTATAAGTTACAGTGCATTCGGAAGGTATTGACCATTTCCACATTTTTTTACGTTACAGCCTTATCCTAAAGTTGATTAAATAAATGTTTTGCCTCAATCTTAAACACAATACCCCATAATGACAAAATGAAAAACAGGATTTTAGAAATGTTTTCAAATGTATTAAAAATAAAAAACACAAGTATTTACATAAGTATTCAGACCCTTTGCTATGAGACTCGAAATTGATCTCCGGTGCATCTGGTTTCCATTGATCATCCTTGATATGTTTCTACAACTTGATTGGTCCACCTGTGGTAAATTCAATTGGACATGATTTGGAAAGGCACACACCTGTCTCTATGAGGTCCCACAGTTGACAGTGCATGTCAGAGCAAAAACCAAGCCGTGAGGTTGGACAAATTGTCCATTAGAGCTCCGAGACAGGATTGTGTTGAGGCACAGATCTGGGGAATGGTACCAGCATTGAAAGTCCTCAAGAGCACAGTGTCCTCCTTCATTCTTAATTGGAAGAAGTTTGGAACCACCAAGACTCTTCCTAGAGCTGGCATCCCGGCCAAACTGAGCAATCGTAGGAGAAGGGCCTTGGTCAGGGAGGTGACCAAGAATCCAATGGTCACTCTGACAGAGCTCCAGAGTTCCTCTGTGGAGACGGGAGAACCTTTCAGAAGGACAACCATCTCTGCAGCACTCCACCAATCAGGCCTTAATGGTAGTAGTGGCCAGACAAAAGCCACTCCTCAGTAAAAGGCACATGACAGCCCGCTTAGAGTTTGCCAAAAAGGCACCTAAAGGACTCTCAGACCATGATAAACAAGAATCCCTGGTCTGATGAAAGCAAGATTGAAGTCTTTGGCCTGAATGCGAAGCATCACGTCTGGAAGAAACCTGGCACCATCCCTACGGTGAAGCATGGTGGTGGCAGCATCATGCTGTGGGGATATTTTTCAGAGGCAGGGACTCGGAGACTAGTCAGGATCGAGGGAAAGATGAACGGACCTTGATGAAAACCTGCTCCAGAGCACTCAGGACCTCAGAATGGGGCAAAGGTTCACCTTCTAAAAGTAAAATGACCCTACAGCCAAAACAACACAGGATTGACTTCGGGATTTTTGGAGACACCTGAAAATAGCTTTGCAGCAATACTCCCCATCCAACCTGACAGAGCTTGAGAGGTTCTGCAGAGAAGAATGGGAGAAACTCCCCAAATACAGGTGTGCCAAGCTTGTAGCTTCATACACAAGAAGACTCGAGGCTGTAATTTCTGCTTATATTTCCATATTACATTTTTAATACATTTTCAGAAATATCTAAAAAAATAAATAAAATAAAAACTTTTTTTCCCCCCGTCATTATGGGGTATTGTGTGTAGATTGATAAGGGGGAAAAAGGCTGTAATGTAAGAAAATGTGGAAAAAGGGAAGCCTGAATACTTTCTGAATGGTCTGTACATCATCAATAACAGGAATATTGAGACTGACAGTACATCAATAAAACACACGCACACATCCTAGTACAGTCGTCAATAACTCAGGCGATACATGAATAACTAATGTCAAAACATGAATATCTCCGTGTCTGTATCTATGGCAGTTATTAAGACATCGAGGCCGACATTCTCCTCCAAACGCCGTCCCACAAAAAATGTGAGGGCAGATTCTGCATTGCATACCTCCAGGTATTTCACTCTGCAATACATTGTGTTACACATCCCTTCTCAAATACAAACCTTATCCTAAATGTCCTATCTCCCGATACTGCTGAATGTTTTCTGGCTAGATTAAAGCAACAAGGCCTGGGGGGTGTGATATTTGGCCAATATACCACGGCTATGGGCTGTTCTTAGGCACAACGCAAGGCCAATCAGCATTCGGGGCTCGAACCACCCGGTTGATAATTAAGCAATAAGGTCAGAGGGGGTGTGATATTTGGCCAATATACCACGGCTATGGGCTGTTCTTAGGCACAATGACCACAAAACCCAGAGGTGCCTTATTGCCATTATAAACTGGTTACCAATGTAATTAGAGCAGTAAAAATATGTGTTTTGTTATACCCGTGGTATATGGCCTGATATAGCGCGGCTGTCAGCCAATCAGCATTCAGGGCTCGAACCACCCAGTTTATAATTAAGGATATACCACCTCTGATCTCTGTAGATTAAACCCAAACCTCTGATCTGTAGTCTTTCTTCTAGATGTATAATTCCTTTGATTTGTCTTAAGTCCTGGTCTCTGTTCTCTCCATCCTGACATAGAGAGGGAGGGATAGAGATACAACTAGATAACTGTGTTGTATGTTAACTCTGGTCTCTGTTCTCTCCATCCTGACATAGTGAGGGAGAGAGGGAGGGATAGAGATACAACTAGATAACTGTGTTGTATGTTAACTCTGGTCTCTGTTCTCTCCATCCTGACATAGTGAGGGAGGGATAGAGATACAACTAGATAACTGTGTTGTATGTTAACTCTGGTCTCTGTTCTCTCCATCCTGACATAGTGAGGGAGAGAGGGAGGGATAGAGATACAACTAGATAACTGTGTTGTATGTTAACTCTGGTCTCTGTTCTCTCCATCCTGACATAGTGAGGGAGGGATAGAGATACAACTAGATAACTGTGTTGTATGTTAACTCTGGTCTCTGTTCTCTCCATCCTGACATAGAGAGGGAGGGACAGAGATACAACTAGATAACTGTGTTGTATGTTAACTCTGGTCTCTGTTCTCTCCATCCTGACATAGTGAGGGAGAGAGGGAGGGATAGAGATACAACTAGATAACTGTGTTGTATGTTAACTCTGGTCTCTGTTCTCTCCATCCTGACATAGTGAGGGAGAGAGGGAGGGATAGAGATACAACTAGATAACTGTGTTGTATGTTAACTCTGGTCTCTGTTCTCTCCATCCTGACATAGAGAGGGAGGGATAGAGATACAACTAGATAACTGTGTTGTATGTTAACTCTGGTCTCTGTTCTCTCCATCCTGACATAGAGAGGGAGGGATAGAGATACAACTAGATAACTGTGTTGTATGTTAACTCTGGTCTCTGTTCTCTCCATCCTGACATAGTGAGGGAGAGAGGGAGGGATAGAGATACAACTAGATAACTGTGTTGTATGTTAACTCTGGTCTCTGTTCTCTCCATCCTGACATAGAGAGGGAGGGATAGAGATACAACTAGATAACTGTGTTGTATGTTAACTCTGGTATCTGTTCTCTCCATCCTGACATAGAGAGGGAGGGATAGAGATACAACTAGATAACTGTGTTGTATGTTAACTCTGGTCTCTGTTCTCTCCATCCTGACATAGAGAGGGAGGGATAGAGATACAACTAGATAACTGTGTTGTATGTTAACTCTGGTCTCTGTTCTCTCCATCCTGACATAGTGAGGGAGAGAGGGAGGGATAGAGATACAACTAGATAACTGTGTTGTATGTTAACTCTGGTCTCTGTTCTCTCCATCCTGACATAGTGAGGGAGAGAGGGAGGGATAGAGATACAACTAGATAACTGTGTTGTATGTTAACTCTGGTCTCTGTTCTCTCCATCCTGACATAGAGAGGGAGTGAGGGAGAGATAGAGATACAACTAGATAACTGTGTTGTATGTTAACTCTGGTCTCTGTTCTCTCCATCCTGACATAGTGAGGGAGAGAGGGAGGGATAGAGATACAACTAGATAACTGTGTTGTATGTTAACTCTGGTCTCTGTTCTCTCCATCCTGACATAGAGAGGGAGGGATAGAGATACAACTAGATAACTGTGTTGTATGTTAACTCTGGTCTCTGTTCTCTCCATCCTGACATAGAGGGGGAGGGATAGAGATACAACTAGATAACTGTGTTGTATGTTAACTCTGGTCTCTGTTCTCTCCATCCTGACATAGTTAGGGAGGGATAGAGATACAACTAGATAACTGTGTTGTATGTTAACTCTGGTCTCTGTTCTCTCCATCCTGACATAGAGAGGGAGAGAGGGAGGGATAGAGATACAACTAGATAACTGTGTTGTATGTTAACTCTGGTCTCTGTTCTCTCCATCCTGACATAGACATAGAGGGAGGGATAGAGATACAACTAGATAACTGTGTTGTATGTTAACTCTGGTCTCTGTTCTCTCCATCCTGACATAGAGAGGGAGGGAGGGAGGGATAGAGATACATCCTGACATAGATAACTGTAACTGTTGTATGTTAACTCTGGTCTCTGTTCTCTCCATCCTGACATAGTGAGGGAGAGAGGGAGGGATAGAGATACAACTAGATAACTGTGTTGTATGTTAACTCTGGTCTCTGTTCTCTCCATCCTGACATAGTGAGGAGAGGAGATAGAGATACAACTAGATAACTGTGTTGTATGTTAACTCTGGTCTCTGTTCTCTCCATCCTGACATAGAGAGAGGGAGGGATAGAGATACAACTAGATAACTGTGTTGTATGTTAACTCTGGTCTCTGTTCTCTCCATCCTGACATAGAGAGGGAGGGATAGAGATACAACTAGATAACTGTGTTGTATGTTAACTCTGGTCTCTGTTCTCTCCATCCTGACATAGAGGGAGAGGGAGGGATAGAGATACAACTAGATAACTGTGTTGTATGTTAACTCTGGTCTCTGTTCTCTCCATCCTGACATAGTGAGGATAACTGTGTTGTATGTTAACTCTGGTCTCTGGACATAGAGAGGGAGGGATAGAGATACAACTAGATAACTGTGTTGTATGTTAACTCTGGTCTCTGTTCTCTCCATCCTGACATAGAGAGGGAGGGATAGAGATACAACTAGATAACTGTGTTGTATGTTAACTCTGGTCTCTGTTCTCTCCATCCTGACATAGAGAGGGAGGGATAGAGATACAACTAGATAACTGTGTTGTATGTTAACTAGTTCTCTCCATCCTGACATAGAGAGGGAGGGATAGAGATACAACTAGATAACTGTGTTGTATGTTAACTCTGGTCTCTGTTCTCTCCATCCTGACATAGAGGGGAGGGATAGGAGGGATAGAGATACAACTAGATAACTGTGTTGTATGTTAACTCTGGTCTCTGTTCTCTCCATCCTGACATAGTGAGGGTGAGAGGGGAGGGATAGAGATACAACTAGATAACTGTGTTGTATGTTAACTCTGGTCTCTGTTCTCTCCATCCTGACATAGTGAGGGAGAGAGGGAGGGATAGAGATACAACTAGATAACTGTGTTGTATGTTAACTCTGGTCTCTGTTCTCTCCATCCTGACATAGAGAGGGAGAGAGGGAGGGATAGAGATACAACTAGATAACTGTGTTGTATGTTAACTCTGGTCTCTGTTCTCTCCCATCCTGACATAGTGAGGGAGAGAGGGAGGGATAGAGATACAACTAGATAACTGTGTTGTATGTTAACTATCCTGACATAGTAGAGATACAACTAGATAACTGTGTTGTATGTTAACTCTGGTCTCTGTTCTCTCCATCCTGACATAGAGGGGGAGGGATAGAGATACAACTAGATAACTGTGTTGTATGTTAACTCTGGTCTCTGTTCTCTCCATCCTGACATAGAGAGGGAGGGATAGAGATACAACTAGATAACTGTGTTGTATGTTAACTCTGGTCTCTGTTCTCTCCATCCTGACATAGTTAGGGAGGGATAGAGATACAACTAGATAACTGTGTTGTATGTTAACTCTGGTCTCTGTTCTCTCCATCCTGACATAGAGAGGGAGAGAGGGAGGGATAGAGATACAACTAGATAACTGTGTTGTATGTTAACTCTGGTCTCTGTTCTCTCCATCCTGACATAGAGAGGGAGAGATAGAGATACAACTAGATAACTGTGTTGTATGTTAACTCTGGTCTCTGTTCTCTCCATCCTGACATAGTGAGGGAGGGATAGAGATACAACTAGATAACTGTGTTGTATGTTAACTCTGGTCTCTGTTCTCTCCATCCTGACATAGAGAGGGAGGGATAGAGATACAACTAGATAACTGTGTTGTATGTTAACTCTGGTCTCTGTTCTCTCCATCCTGACATAGTGAGGGAGAGATAGAGGGATAGAGATACAACTAGATAACTGTGTTGTATGTTAACTCTGGTCTCTGTTCTCTCCATCCTGACATAGTGAGGGAGAGAGGGAGGGATAGAGATACAACTAGATAACTGTGTTGTATGTTAACTCTGGTCTCTGTTCTCTCCATCCTGACATCTCTCCATCCTGACATAGTGAGGGAGGGATAGAGATACAACTAGATAACTGTGTTGTATGTTAACTCTGGTCTCTGTTCTCTCCATCCTGACATAGAGAGGGAGGGATAGAGATACAACTAGATAACTGTGTTGTATGTTAACTCTGGTCTCTGTTCTCTCCATCCTGACATAGTTAGGGAGGGATAGAGATACAACTAGATAACTGTGTTGTATGTTAACTCTGGTCTCTGTTCTCTCCATCCTGACATAGAGAGGGAGTGAGGGAGAGATAGAGATACAACTAGATAACTGTGTTGTATGTTAACTCTGGTCTCTGTTCTCTCCATCCTGACATAGTGAGGGAGAGAGGGAGGGATAGAGATACAACTAGATAACTGTGTTGTATGTTAACTCTGGTCTCTGTTCTCTCCATCCTGACATAGTGAGGGAGAGAGGGAGGGATAGAGATACAACTAGATAACTGTGTTGTATGTTAACTCTGGTCTCTGTTCTCTCCATCCTGACATAGTGAGGGAGAGAGGGAGGGATAGAGATACAACTAGATAACTGTGTTGTATGTTAACTCTGGTCTCTGTTCTCTCCATCCTGACATAGAGAGGGAGTGAGGGAGGGATAGAGATACAACTAGATAACTGTGTTGTATGTTAACTCTGGTCTCTGTTCTCTCCATCCTGACATAGTTAGGGAGGGATAGAGATACAACTAGATAACTGTGTTGTATGTTAACTCTGGTCTCTGTTCTCTCCATCCTGACATAGAGAGGGAGGGATAGAGATACAACTAGATAACTGTGTTGTATGTTAACTCTGGTATCTGTTCTCTCCATCCTGACATAGAGAGGGAGGGATAGAGATACAACTAGATAACTGTGTTGTATGTTAACTCTGGTATCTGTTCTCTCCATCCTGACATAGTGAGGGAGGGATAGAGATACAACTAGATAACTGTGTTGTATGTTAACTCTGGTCTCTGTTCTCTCCATCCTGACATAGAGAGGGAGGGATAGAGATACAACTAGATAACTGTGTTGTATGTTAACTCTGGTATCTGTTCTCTCCATCCTGACATAGTGAGGGAGGGATAGAGATACAACTAGATAACTGTGTTGTATGTTAACTCTGGTCTCTGTTCTCTCCATCCTGACATAGAGAGGGAGGGATAGAGATACAACTAGATAACTGTGTTGTATGTTAACTCTGGTATCTGTTCTCTCCATCCTGACATAGAGAGGGAGGGATAGAGATACAACTAGAGAGATACAACTAGATAACTGTGTTGTATGTTAACTCTGGTCTCTGTTCTCTCCATCCTGACATAGTGAGGGAGGGATAGAGATACAACTAGATAACTGTGTTGTATGTTAACTCTGGTCTCTGTTCTCTCCATCCTGACATAGAGAGGGAGGGAGGGAGAGATAGAGATACAACTAGATAACTGTGTTGTATGTTAACTCTGGTCTCTGTTCTCTCCATCCTGACATAGAGAGGGAGTGAGGGAGAGATAGAGATACAACTAGATAACTGTGTTGTATGTTAACTCTGGTCTCTGTTCTCTCCATCCTGACATAGAGAGGGAGGGATAGAGATACAACTAGATAACTGTGTTGTATGTTAACTCTGGTCTCTGTTCTCTCCATCCTGACATAGAGAGGGAGGGATAGAGATACAACTAGATAACTGTGTTGTATGTTAACTCTGGTCTCTGTTCTCTCCATCCTGACATAGAGAGGGAGGGATAGAGATACAACTAGATAACTGTGTTGTATGTTAACTCTGGTATCTGTTCTCTCCATCCTGACATAGAGAGGGAGGGATAGAGATACAACTAGATAACTGTGTTGTATGTTAACTCTGGTATCTGTTCTCTCCATCCTGACATAGTGAGGGAGGGATAGAGATACAACTAGATAACTGTGTTGTATGTTAACTCTGGTCTCTGTTCTCTCCATCCTGACATAGTGAGGGAGGGATAGAGGGATAGAGATACAACTAGATAACTGTGTTGTATGTTAACTCTGGTCTCTGTTCTCTCCATCCTGACATAGAGAGGGAGGGATAGAGATACAACTAGATAACTGTGTTGTATGTTAACTCTGGTATCTGTGTGGCAGACACCGTGGGCTCTATTTTAACAAACATAATGCAATGGCAGATCTTACCTCTGGCAGTAGCGTTCTAGGTTCGGGAGTGTGCTGCTGGGCGCAGCAGCTGGGTTTTGATGAATGAACAAGTTGTGGGTGTGTCGAGGCGTGGCTCCTCACTGGCCAATCAGAACGTGCTCCATGGCTAAATATGGTGTTTCTTCAGGTTATATATTTAAAAAAATGTATGTATTGCGTTGTCATCAACTCCAATTCGAATGTTAGTCCGTTTATAGCCTAATTCGTTAAATAGCCTGCCCCATATTTGCTAAATATGTTAAACATGTTTTCAGTCCACATTGTTCTAGTTGCATTGCTTCAATATAGAAATACATTGTTAAACATCATCTAGAGCATTCCCCCTGATATAGGGGCTAGGCCACTCATCTCAGATATTGGCAAGGCAAGCAAGCTGATGTTCCTCAGGTAAATAGCTGAGCCTGACGTTAAGGCTGGAAAATGCCAGTGCGCCAGTTTTATCCATGACGAAATTGCAAACTGACGTGTGTTTAACACTTATAGAGCCCTATGTCTGTGTTCCTTCCCTACTCTAACAGACAAACTGCTTCTGGCAATCTCCCTCTCAACTCCATCTCAAAACGGTTAAGCGCTCGTACACATACTGTGTATTATCAAATGAACCAAATGCTGTAATTTATGGACTATACTGTATACGTGTTAGGGCCACACTTATGGCTTTATATAAGTGATATGGCTACTCTGTGTAAAGCTGTGCCAATGTTTCCGTAATATAATGTCCTGATAATGGTAAGGTGAGTTAGCATGGGAAAAGATATACTGAATGCACACACACACATTCTCTCCTTCCATGGAGAGGTACAGCACTCCATAACTTTACTCTATATAAATTCATTCTGGTTTTTCCATATGTGTACATCGCTCTGTAGCTTTGGTGCTGCTGTGTGTGTGTGTGTGTGTGTGTGTGTGTGTGTGTGTGTGTGTGTGTGTGTGTGTGTGTGTGTGTGTGTGTGTGTGTGTGTGTGTGTGTGTGTGTGTGTGTGTGTGTGTGTGTGTGTGTGTGTGTGTGATTTACGAGTGCCATGCTCCTGTGTAGCAGACAGTGTTGGCTGTGTTCAGGCTGTCAAGCAGGTGAGAGGAGATGGGGGTCGTAAATCGTATGGAGGTGTGTGTGTTTGGGGTTCTAGCTGCAAACACACCTGAATGACATTCCACACACACATTGTCACACAGACGCACACTCTGTCCTGCCTGTCTGTTTATAGATTTATGCCAGCTGTAACTGGCTGTGTTTTTTATGGTACAGGTGTCATGACCTGTATGTCTGGATGAGGAGGTGTGTGTGTGAGCAACGATTTATGGTCCTTTCATATGTCCGACTTCCTCTCCTCCCTTCTCCTCTTCTACCCCCTCTCCTTTCCTCTCCTTTCCTCTCCTCTACCTTCCTCTACCTTCCTCTCTTCTCCCCCTCTCCTTTCCTCTCCTCTACCTTCCTCTACCTTCCTCTCTTCTCCCCCCTCTCCTTTCCTCTCCTCTACCTTCCAATACCTTCCTCTCTTCTCCCCCTCTCCTCTCTTCTACCTTCCTCTCTTCTCCCCCTCTCCTTTACTCTCCTCCCTTCCTCTACCTTCCTTCTTCTCCCCCTCTCCTTTACTCTCCTCGACCTTCCTCTACCTTCCTCTCTTCTCCCCCTCTCCTTTCCTCTCCTCGACCTTCCTCTCTTTCCCCCTCTCCTTTACTCTCCTCCCTTCCTCTACCTTCCTCTCTTCTCCCCTCTCCTCTCCTCTACCTTCCTCTCCTCCCCTCTCCTTTACTCTCCTCTACCTTCCTCTATCTTCCTCTCTTCTCCCCCTCTCCTCTCCTCTACCTTCCTCTCTTCTCCCCCTCTCCTCTCCTCTACCTTCCTCTCTCTACCTCCCTCTATCTTCCTCTCTTCTCCCCCCTCCTCTCCTCCTCTACCTTCCTCTCTTCTCCCCCTCTCCTCTCCTCTACTTCCTCTCTTCTCCCCCTCTCCTCTCCTCTACCTTCCTCTCTTCTCCCCCTCTCCTCTCCTCTACTTCCTCTCTTCTCCCCCTCTCCTCTCCTCTACCTTCCTCTCTTCTCCCCCTCTCCTCTCCTCTACCTTCCTCTCTTCTCCCCCTCTCCTTTACTCTACCTTCCTCTCTTCTCCCCCTCTCCTCTCCTCTACCTTCCTCTCTTCTCCCCCTCTCCTCTCCTCTACCTTCCTCTCTTCTCCCCCTCTCCTCTCCTCTACCTTCCTCTCTTCTCCCCCCTCTCCTCTCCTCTACCTTCCTCTCTTCTCCCCCGTCTCCTTTCCTCTCCTTCTCTCATCTGAGTATTGATGGCTAGCAGAGAGAACAATGAAACTAAGAGGAGATGTGTAGATGATGAATCCAGCATGTGTCTGGGAGATAGATCAGACTTGTGCTGGGGAAACAGAGGAGAGAGAACGTGTAATAACTAACAGATGGAGAGAGAACGTGTAATAACTACCAGATGGAGAGAGAATGTGTAATAACTAACAGATGGAGAGAGAACGTGTAATAACTACCAGATGGAGAGAGAACGTGTAATAACTAACAGAGAGAGAACGTGTAATAACTAACAGATGGAGAGAGAACGTGTAATAACTAACAGATGGAGAGAGAACGTGTAATAACTAACAGATGGAGAGAGAACGTGTAATAACTAACAGATGGAGAGAGAACGTGTAATAACTAACAGATGGAGAGAGAACGTGTAATAACTAACAGATGGAGAGAGAATGTGTAATAACTAACAGATGGAGAGAGAACGTGTAATAACTACCAGATGGAGAGAGAACGTGTAATAACTAACAGATGGAGAGAGAACGTGTAATAACTACCAGATGGAGAGAGAACGTGTAATAACTAACAGATGGAGAGAGAACGTGTAATAACTAACAGATGGAGAGAGAACGTGTAATAACTAACAGATGGAGAGAGAACGTGTAATAACTAACAGATGGAGAGAGAACGTGTAATAACTAACAGATGGAGAGAGAACGTGTAATAACTAACAGATGGAGAGAGAACGTGTAATAACTAACAGATGGAGAGAGAACGTGTAATAACTAACAGATGGAGAGAGAACGTGTAATAACTAACAGATGGAGAGAGAACGTGTAATAACTAACAGATGGAGAGAGAACGTGTAATAACTAACAGATGGAGAGAGAATGTGTAATAACTAACAGATGGAGAGAGAACGTGTAATAACTAACAGATGGAGAGAGAACGTGTAATAACTAAGAGATGGAGAGAGAACGTGTAATAACTAACAGATGGGGAGAGAATGTGTAATAACTAACAGATGAAGAGAGAACGTGTAATAACTAACAGAGAACGTGTAATAACTAACAGATGGGGAGAGAACGTGTAATAACTAACAGATGGAGAGAGAACGTGTAATAACTAACAGATGGAGAGAGAACGTGTAATAACTAACAGATGGAGAGAGAACGTGTAATAACTAACAGATGGAGAGAGAACGTGTAATAACTAACAGATGGAGAGAGAATGTGTAATAACTACCAGATGGAGAGAGAACGTGTAATAACTAACAGATGGAGAGAGAACGTGTAATAACTAACAGATGGAGAGAGAATGTGTAATAACTAACAGATGGAGAGAGAACGTGTAATAACTACCAGATGGAGAGAGAACGTGTAATAACTAACAGATGGAGAGAGAACGTGTAATAACTAACAGATGGAGAGAGAACGTGTAATAACTAACAGATGGAGAGAGAACGTGTAATAACTAACAGATGGAGAGAGAACGTGTAATAACTAACAGATGGAGAGAGAACGTGTAATAACTAACAGATGGAGAGAGAACGTGTAATAACTAACAGATGGAGAGAGAACGTGTAATAACTAACAGATGGAGAGAGAACGTGTAATAACTAACAGATGGGGAGAGAATGTGTAATAACTAACAGATGAAGAGAGAACGTGTAATAACTAACAGAGAACGTGTAATAACTAACAGATGGGGAGAGAACGTGTAATAACTAACAGATGGAGAGAGAACGTGTAATAACTAACAGATGGAGAGAGAACGTGTAATAACTAACAGATGGAGAGAGAACGTGTAATAACTTAACAGATGGGGAGAGAATGTGTAATAACTAACAGATGAAGAGAGAACGTGTAATAACTAACAGAGAACGTGTAATAACTAACAGATGGGGAGAGAACGTGTAATAACTAACAGATGGAGAGAGAACGTGTAATAACTAACAGAGAACGTGTAATAACTAACAGATGGAGAGAGAACGTGTAATAACTAACAGATGGAGAGAGAACGTGTAATAACTAACAGATGGAGAGAGAACGTGTAATAACTAACAGATGGAGAGAGAAAGTGTAATAACTAACAGATGGAGAGAGAACGTGTAATAACTAACAGAGAGAACGTGTAATAACTAACAGAGAGAACGTGTAATAACTAACAGAGAGAACGTGTAATAACTAACAGGTGGAGAGAGAACATGTAATAACTAACAGAGAGAACGTGTAATAACTAACAGAGAGAACGTGTAATAACTAACAGAGAACGTGTAATAACTAACAGAGGAGAGAGAACGTGTAATAACTAACAGATGGAGAGAGAAAGTGTTATAACTAACAGATGGAGAGAGAACGTGTAATAACTAACAGAGGAGAGAGAATAACTAACAGAGAGAACGTGTAATAACTAACAGAGAGAACTCTAATCTAACAGGTGAGAGAGAACGTGTAATAACTAAGAGAGAATGTGCAATAACTAACAGAGAGAACGTGTAATAACTAAGAGGTGGAGAGAGAACGTGTAATAACTAACAGATGGAGAGAGAACGTGTAATAACTAACAGGTGGAGAGAGAAAGTGTTATAACTAAAGATGGAGAGAGAACGTGTAATAACTAACAGAGAGAACGAACGTAATAACTAAGAGAGAATGTGCAATAACTAACAGAGAGAACGTGTAATAACTAACAGGTGGAGAGAGAACGTGTAATAACTAACAGATGGAGAGAGAACGTGTAATAACTAACAGGTGGAGAGAGAACGTGTAATAACTAAAAGATGGAGAGAGAACGTGTAATAACTAACAGAGAGAGAACGTGTAATAACTAAAAGATGGAGAGAGAACGTGTAATAACTAACAGAGAGAACGTGTAATAACTAACAGAGAGAACGTGTAATAACTAACAGAGAGAACGTGTAATAACTAACAGAGAACGTGTAATAACTAACAGATGGAGAGAGAACGTGTAATATCTAACAGAACGTGTAATAACTAACAGAGAACGTGTAATAACTAACCGAGAACGTAATAACTAACAGAGGAGAGAGAACATGTAATAACTAACAGAGAGAACGTGTAATGACTAACAGAGAACGTGTAATAACTAACAGAGAGAACGTGTAATAACTAACAGAGAGAACGTGTAATAACTAACAGATGGAGAGAGAACGTGTAATAACTAACAGAGGAGAGAGAACGTGTAATAACTAACAGATGGAGAGAGAACGTGTAATAACTAACGGATGGAGAGAGAACGTGTAATAACTAACAGATGGAGAGAGAACGTGTAATAACTAAGAGGAGAGAGAACGTGTAATAACTAACAGAGGAGAGAGAACGTGTAATAACTAACAGATGGAGAGAGAACGTGTAATAACTAACAGATGGAGAGAGAACGTGTAATAACTAACAGATGGAGAGAGAATGTGTAATAACTAACAGAGAGAACGTGTAATAACTAACAGAGAGAACGTGTAATAACTAACAGAGGAGAGAGAACGTGTAATAACTAAGAGAGAATGTGCAATAACTAACAGAGAGAACGTGTAATAACTAACAGGTGGAGAGAGAACGTGTAATAACTAACAGATGGAGAGAACGTGTAATAACTAACAGAGAGAACGTGTAATAACTAACAGAGAGAACGTGTAATAACTAACAGGTGGAGAGAGAACATGTAATAACTAACAGAGAGAACGTGTAATAACTAACAGAGAGAACGTGTAATAACTAACAGAGAACGTGTAATAACTAACAGATGGAGAGAGAACGTGTAATATCTAACAGAACGTGTAATATCTAACAGAACGTGTAATAACTAACAGAGAACGTAATAACTAACAGAGGAGAGAGAACATGTAATAACTAACAGAGAGAACGTGTAATAACTAACAGAGAACGTGTAATAACTAACAGAGAGAACGTGTAATAACTAACAGAAAGAACGTGTAATAACTAACAGATGGAGAGAGAACGTGTAATAACTAACAGAGGAGAGAGAACGTGTAATAACTAACAGATGGAGAGAGAACGTGTAATAACTAACTGATGGAGAGAGAACGTGTAATAACTAACAGATGGAGAGAGAACGTGTAATAACTAAGAGGAGAGAGAACGTGTAATAACTAACAGATGGAGAGAGAACGTGTAATAACTACCAGATGGAGAGAGAACGTGTAATAACTAACAGATGGAGAGAGAAAGTGTAATAACTAATAGATGGAGAGAGAACGTGTAATAACTAACAGATGGAGAGAGAACGTGTAATAACTAACAGAGAAAACGTGTAATAACTAACAGAGAGAACGTGTAATAACTAACAGAGGAGAGAGAACGTGTAATAACTAAGATGGTGAGAGAAAGTGTAATAACTAACAGATGGAGAAAGAACGTGTAATAACTGACAGATGGAGAGAGAACGTGTAATAACTAACAGATGGAGAGAGAACGTGTAATAACTAACAGATGGAGAGAGAACGTGTAATAACTACCAGATGGAGAGAGAACGTGTAATAACTAACAGATGGAGAGAGAACATGTAATAACTAACAGATGGAGAGAGAACGTGTAATAACTAACAGAGGAGAGAGAACGTGTCATAACTAACAGAGAGAGAACGTGTAATAACTAACAGATGGTGAGAGAAAGTGTAATAACTAACAGATGGAGAAAGAACGTGTAATAACTAACAGATGGAGAGAGAACGTGTAATAACTAACAGGTGGAGAGAGAACGTGTAATAACTAACAGATGGTGAGAGAAAGTGTAATAACTAACAGATGGAGAAAGAACGTGTAATAACTAACAGATGGAGAGAGAACGTGTAATAACTAACAGATGCAGAGAACGTGTAATAACTAACAGATGGAGAGAGAACGTGTAATAACTAACAGATGGAGAAAGAACGTGTAATAACTAACAGATGGAGAGAGAACGTGTAATAACTAACAGATGGAGAGAGAAAGTGTAATAACTAACAGATGGAGAAAGAACGTGTAATAACTAACAGATGGAGAGAGAACGTGTAATAACTAACAGATGGAGAGAGAATGTGTAATAACTAACAGATGGAGAGAGAACGTGTAATAACTAACAGATGGAGAGAGAACGTGTAATAACTAACAGATGGGGAGAGAACGTGTAATAACTAACAGATGGAGAGAGAACGTGTAATAACTAACAGATGGAGAGAGAACGTGTAATAACTAACAGATGGAGAGAGAATGTGTAATAACTAACAGATGGAGAGAGAACGTGTAATAACTAACAGATGGAGAGAGAACGTGTAATAACTAACAGATGGAGAGAGAACGTGTAATAACTAACAGATGGAGAGAGAACGTGTAATAACTAACAGATGGAGAGAGAACGTGTAATAACTAACAGATGAGAGACAACGTGTAATAACTAACAGATGGAGAGAGAATGTGTAATAACTAACAGATGGAGAGAGAACGTGTAATAACTAACAGATGGAGAGAACGTGTAATAACTAACAGATGGAGAGAGAAAGTGTAATAACTAACAGATGGAGAAAGAACGTGTAATAACTAACAGATGGAGAGAGAACGTGTAATAACTAACAGATGGAGAGAGAACGTGTAATAACTAACAGATGGAGAGAGAACGTGTAATAACTAACAGATGGAGAGAGAACGTGTAATAACTAACAGATGGAGAGAGAACGTGTAATAACTAACAGATGGGGAGAGAATGTGTAATAACTAACAGATGGGGAGAGAATGTGTAATAACTAACAGATGAAGAGAGAAAAGTGTAATAACTAACAGATGGAGAAAGAACGTGTAATAACTAACAGATGGAGAGAGAACGTGTAATAACTAACAGATGGAGAGAGAACGTGTAATAACTAACAGAGGAGAGAGAACGTGTAATAACTAACAGAGGAGAGAGAACGTGTAATAACTAACAGATGGTGAGAGAAAGTGTAATAACTAACAGATGGAGAAAGAACGTGTAATAACTAACAGATGGAGAGAGAAAGTGTAATAACTAACAGATGCAGAAAGAACGTGTAATAACTAACAGATGGAGAGAGAACGTGTAATAACTAACAGGTGGAGAGAGAACGTGTAATAACTAACAGATGGAGAAAGAACGTGTAATAACTAACAGATGGTGAGAGAAAGTGTAATAACTAACAGATGGTGAGAGAAAGTGTAATAACTAACAGATGGAGAAAGAACGTGTAATAACTAACAGGTGGAGAGAGAACGTGTAATAACTAACAGGTGGAGAGAGAACGTGTAATAACTAACAGGTGGAGAGAGAACGTGTAATAACTAACAGGTGGAGAGAGAACGTGTAATAACTAACAGATGGAGAAAGAACGTGTAATAACTAACAGATGGGGAGAGAATGTGTAATAACTAACAGAGAGAACGTGTAATAACTAACAGATGGTGAGAGAAAGTGTAATAACTAACAGATGGAGAAAGAACGTGTAATAACTAACAGATGGAGAGAGAACGTGTAATAACTAACAGAGGAGAGAGAATGTGTAATAACTAACAGAGGAGAGAGAACGTGTAATAACTAACAGATGGTGAGAGAAAGTGTAATAACTAACAGATGGAGAAAGAACGTGTAATAACTAACAGATGGAGAGAGAAAGTGTAATAACTAACAGATGCAGAAAGAACGTGTAATAACTAACAGATGGAGAGAGAACGTGTAATAACTAACAGGTGGAGAGAGAACGTGTAATAACTAACAGATGGAGAAAGAACGTGTAATAACTAACAGATGGTGAGAGAAAGTGTAATAACTAACAGATGGTGAGAGAAAGTGTAATAACTAACAGATGGAGAAAGAACGTGTAATAACTAACAGATGGAGAGAGAACGTGTAATAACTAACAGATGGGGAGAGAACGTGTAATAACTAACAGATGGTGAGAGAAAGTGTAATAACTAACAGATGGAGAAAGAACGTGTAATAACTAACAGATGGAGAGAGAACGTGTAATAACTAACAGATGGAGAGAGAACGTGTAATAACTAACAGAGAGAACGTGGATGTTGAGAGAACGTGTAATAACTAACAGAGAGAACGTGTAATAACTAACAGATGGTGAATAACTAACAGATGAGAAAGTGTAATAACTAACAGATGGAGAAAGAAAGTGTAATAACTAACAGATGGAGAGAGAACGTGTAATAACTAACAGATGGAGAGAGAACGTGTAATAACTAACAGATGGAGAGAGAACGTGTAATAACTAACAGATGGAGAGAGAACGTGTAATAACTAACAGATGGAGAGAGAACGTGTAATAACTAACAGATGGAGAGAGAACGTGTAATAACTAACAGATGAGAGACAACGTGTAATAACTAACAGATGGAGAGAGAATGTGTAATAACTGACAGATGGAGAGAGAACGTGTAATATCTAACAGAACGTGTAATATCTAACAGAACGTGTAATAACTAACAGAGAACGTGTAATAACTAACAGAGAACGTAATAACTAACAGAGAGAGAACATGTAATAACTAACAGAGAGAACGTGTAATAACTAACAGAGAACGTGTAATAACTAACAGAGAGAACGTGTAATAACTAACAGATGGAGAGAGAACGTGTAATAACTAACAGAGGAGAGAGAACGTGTAATAACTAACAGATGGAGAGAGAACGTGTAATAACTAACTGATGGAGAGAGAACGTGTAATAACTAACAGATGGAGAGAGAACGTGTAATAACTAAGAGGAGAGAGAACGTGTAATAACTAACAGATGGAGAGAGAACGTGTAATAACTACCAGATGGAGAGAGAACGTGTAATAACTAACAGATGGAGAGAGAACGTGTAATAACTAATAGATGGAGAGAGAACGTGTAATAACTAACAGATGGAGAGAGAACGTGTAATAACTAACAGAGAAAACGTGTAATAACTAACAGAGAGAACGTGTAATAACTAACAGAGGAGAGAGAACGTGTAATAACTAAGATGATGAGAGAAAGTGTAATAACTAACAGATGGAGAAAGAACGTGTAATAACTGACAGATGGAGAGAGAAAGTGTAATAACTAACAGATGGAGAGAGAACGTGTAATAACTAACAGATGGAGAGAGAACGTGTAATAACTACCAGATGGAGAGAGAACGTGTAATAACTAACAGATGGAGAGAGAACATGTAATAACTAACAGATGGAGAGAGAACGTGTAATAACTAACAGATGGAGAGAGAACATGTAATAACTAACAGATGGAGAGAGAACGTGTAATAACTAACAGATGGAGAGAGAACGTGTAATAACTAACAGAGGAGAGAGAACGTGTAATAACTAACAGAGGAGAGAGAACGTGTCATAACTAACAGAGAGAGAACGTGTAATAACTAACAGAGGGTGAGAGAAAGTGTAATAACTAACAGATGGAGAAAGAACGTGTAATAACTAACAGATGGAGAGAGAACGTGTAATAACTAACAGAGAGAGAATGTGTAATAACTAACAGATGGTGAGAGAAAGTGTAATAACTAACAGATGGAGAAAGAACGTGTAATAACTAACAGATGGAGAGAGAACGTGTAATAACTAACAGGTGGAGAGAGAACATGTAATAACTAACAGATGGTGAGAGAAAGTGTAATAACTAACAGATGGAGAAAGAACGTGTAATAACTAACAGATGGAGAGAGAACGTGTAATAACTAACAGATGGGGAGAGAACGTGTAATAACTAACAGAGAGAACGTGTAATAACAGATGGTGAGAGAACGTGTAATAACTAACAGAGAGAACGTGTAATAACTAACAGATGGTGAGAGAAAGTGTAATAACTAACAGATGGAGAAAGAACGTGTAATAACTAACAGATGGAGAGAGAACGTGTAATAACTAACAGATGGAGAGAGAATGTGTAATAACTAACAGATGGAGAGAGAACGTGTAATAACTAACAGATGGAGAGAGAACGTGTAATAACTAACAGATGGAGAGAGAACGTGTAATAACTAACAGATGGAGAGAGAACGTGTAATAACTAACAGATGGAGAGAGAACGTGTAATAACTAACAGATGGAGAGAGAACGTGTAATAACTAACAGATGAGAGACAACGTGTAATAACTAACAGATGGAGAGAGAATGTGTAATAACTAACAGATGGAGAGAGAACGTGTAATAACTAACAGAGAGAACGTGTAATAACTAACAGATGGTGAGAGAAAGTGTAATAACTAACAGATGGAGAAAGAACGTGTAATAACTAACAGATGGAGAGAGAACGTGTAATAACTAACAGATGGAGAGAGAAAGTGTAATAACTAACAGATGGAGAAAGAACGTGTAATAACTAACAGATGGAGAGAGAACGTGTAATAACTAACAGATGGAGAGAGAACGTGTAATAACTAACAGATGGAGAGAGACGTGTAATAACAGATGGTGAGAGAACGTGTAATAACTAACAGAGAGAACGTGTAATAACTAACAGATGGTGAGAGAAAGTGTAATAACTAACAGATGGAGAAAGAACGTGTAATAACTAACAGATGGAGAGAGAACGTGTAATAACTAACAGAGGAGAGAGAACGTGTAATAACTAACAGATGGAGAGAGAACGTGTAATAACTAACAGATGGAGAGAGAACGTGTAATAACTAACAGATGGAGAAAGAACGTGTAATAACTAACAGATGGAGAGAGAACGTGTAATAACTAACAGATGGAGAGAGAACGTGTAATAACTAACAGATGGAGAGAGAACGTGTAATAACTAACAGATGGAGAGAGAACGTGTAATAACTAACAGATGGAGAAAGAACGTGTAATAACTAACAGATGGAGAGAGAACGTGTAATAACTAACAGATGGAGAGAGAACGTGTAATAACTAACAGATGGTGAGAGAAAGTGTAATAACTAACAGATGGAGAGAGAAAGTGTAATAACTAACAGATGGAGAAAGAACGTGTAATAACTAACAGATGGAGAGAGAACGTGTAATAACTAACAGATGGAGAGAGAACGTGTAATAACTAACAGATGGAGAAAAACGTGTAATAACTAACAGATGGAGAGAAAGTGTAATAACTAACAGATGGAGAAAGAACGTGTAATAACTAACAGATGGAGAGAGAAAGTGTAATAACTAACAGATGGAGAAAGAACGTGTAATAACTAACAGATGGAGAGAGAACGTGTAATAACTAACAGGTGGAGAGAGAACGTGTAATAACTAACAGATGGAGAAAGAACGTGTAATAACTAACAGATGGTGAGAGAAAGTGTAATAACTAACAGATGGTGAGAGAAAGTGTAATAACTAACAGATGGAGAAAGAACGTGTAATAACTAACAGATGGAGAGAGAACGTGTAATAACTAACAGATGGGGAGAGAACGTGTAATAACTAACAGATGGTGAGAGAAAGTGTAATAACTAACAGATGGAGAAAGAACGTGTAATAACTAACAGATGGAGAGAGAACGTGTAATAACTAACAGATGGGGAGAGAACGTGTAATAACTAACAGAGAGAACGTGTAATAACTAACAGATGGTGAGAGAAAGTGTAATAACTAACAGATGGAGAAAGAACGTGTAATAACTAACAGATGGTGAGAGAAAGTGTAATAACTAACAGATGGAGAAAGAACGTGTAATAACTAACAGATGGAGAGAGAACGTGTAATAACTAACAGATGGAGAGAGAACGTGTAATAACTAACAGATGGAGAGAGAACGTGTAATAACTAACAGATGGAGAGAGAACGTGTAATAACTAACAGATGGAGAGAGAACGTGTAATAACTAACAGATGAGAGACAACGTGTAATAACTAACAGATGGAGAGAGAATGTGTAATAACTAACAGATGGAGAGAGAACGTGTAATAACTAACAGAGAGAACGTGTAATAACTAACAGATGGTGAGAGAAAGTGTAATAACTAACAGATGGAGAAAGAACGTGTAATAACTAACAGAGGAGAGAGAACGTGTAATAACTAACAGGTGGAGAGAGAACGTGTAATAACTAACAGAGAGAACGTGTAATAACTAACAGATGGTGAGAGAATGTGTAATAACTAACAGAGAGAACGTGTAATAACTAACAGAGAGAACGTGTAATAACTAACAGATGGAGAAAGAATGTGTAATAACTAACAGATGGAGAGAGAACGTGTAATAACTAACAGATGGAGAGAACGTGTAATAACTAACAGATGGAGAACGTGTAATAACTAACAGATGGAGAGAACGTGTAATAACTAACAGATGGAGAAAGAACGTGTAATAACTAACAGAGAGAAGAACGTGTAATAACTAACAGATGGAGAAAGAACGTGTAATAACTAACAGATGGAGAGAGAACGTGTAATAACTAACAGATGGAGAAGAACGTGTAATAACTAACAGATGGAGAAAGAACGTAATAACTAACAGATGGAGAGAGAACGTGTAATAACTAACAGATGGAGAGAGAACGTGTAATAACTAACAGATGGAGAGAGAACGTGTAATAACTAACAGATGGAGAGAGAACGTGTAATAACTAACAGATGGAGAAAGAACGTGTAATAACTAACAGATGGAGAGAGAAAGTGTAATAACTAACAGATGGAGAAGAACGTGTAATAACTAACAGATGGAGAGAGAAAGTGTAATAACTAACAGATGGAGAAAGAACGTGTAATAACTAACAGATGGAGAAAGAACGTGTAATAACTAACAGATGGAGAGAGAACGTGTAATAACTAACAGAGAGAGAACGTGTAATAACTAACAGATGGTGAGAGAAAGTGTAATAACTAACAGATGGAGAAAGAACGTGTAATAACTAACAGATGGAGAGAGAACGTGTAATAACTAACAGATGGAGAGAGAACGTGTAATAACTAACAGATGGTGAGAGAAAGTGTAATAACTAACAGATGGAGAAAGAACGTGTAATAACTAACAGATGGAGAGAGAACGTGTAATAACTAACAGATGGAGAGAGAACGTGTAATAACTAACAGATGGAGAGAGAACGTGTAATAACTAACAGATGGAGAGAGAACGTGTAATAACTAACAGATGGAGAGAGAACGTGTAATAACTAACAGATGGAGAGAGAACGTGTAATAACTAACAGATGGAGAAAGAACGTGTAATAACTAACAGATGGAGAAAGAACGTGTAATAACTAACAGATGGAGAGAGAACGTGTAATAACTAACAGATGGAGAGAGAACGTGTAATAACTAACAGATGGTGAGAGAAAGTGTAATAACTAACAGATGGTGAGAGAAAGTGTAATAACTAACAGATGGAGAGAGAACGTGTAATAACTAACAGATGGTGAGAGAAAGTGTAATAACTAACAGATGGAGAAAGAACGTATAATAACTAACAGATGGAGAGAGAACGTGTAATAACTAACAGATGGAGAGACAACGTGTAATAACTACCAGATGGAGAGAGAACGTGTAATAACTAACAGATGGAGAGAGAACGTGTAATAACTAACAGATGGAGAGAGAACGTGTAATAACTAACAGATGAGAGAACGTGTAATAACTAACAGATGGAGAGAGAAAGTGTAATAACTAACAGATGGAGAGAGAACGTGTAATAACTAACAGATGGTGAGAGAAAGTGTAATAACTAACAGATGGAGAAAGAACGTGTAATAACTAACAGATGGAGAAGAACGTGTAATAACTAACAGATGGTGAGAGAAAGTGTAATAACTAACAGATGGAGAAAGAACGTGTAATAACTAACAGATGGAGAGAGAACGTGTAATAACTAACAGAGAGAGAACGTGTAATAACTAACAGATGGTGAGAGAAAGTGTAATAACTAACAGATGGAGAAAGAATGTGTAATAACTAACAGATGGAGAGAGAACGTGTAATAACTAACAGATGGTGAGAGAAAGTGTAATAACTAACAGATGGAGAAAGAACGTGTAATAACTAACAGATGGAGAGAGAACGTGTAATAACTAACAGAGATAGAACGTGTAATAACTAACAGATGGTGAGAGAAAGTGTAATAACTAACAGATGGAGAGAGAACGTGTAATAACTAACAGATGGAGAAAGAACGTGTAATAACTAACAGATGGAGAGAACGTGTAATAACTAACAGATGGTGAGAGAATGTGTAATAACTAACAGATGGAGAAACGTGTAATAACTAACAGAGAGAATGTGTAATAAATAACAGATGGAGAAAGAATGTGTAATAACTAACAGAGAGAACGTGTAATAACTAACAGATGGAGAGAGAACGTGTAATAACTAACAGAGAGAACGTGTAATAACTAACAGATGGTGAAGAAAGTGTAATAACTAACAGATGGAGAAAGAACGTGTAATAACTAACAGATGAGAGACGTGTAATAACTAACAGATGGAGAAAGAACGTGTAATAACTAACAGATGGAGAGAGAACGTGAAATAACTAACAGAGAGAACGTGTAATAACTAACAGATGGAGAAAGAACGTGTAATAACTAACAGATGGTGAGAGAAAGTGTAATAACTAACAGATGGAGAAAGAACGTGTAATAACTAACAGATGGAGAGAGAACGTGTAATAACTAACAGATGGAGAGAGAACGTGTAATAACTAACAGATGGAGAGAGAACGTGTAATAACTAACAGATGGAGAAGAACGTGTAATAACTAACAGATGGAGAAAGAACGTGTAATAACTAACAGATGGAGAGAGAAAGTGTAATAACTAACAGAGAGAGAACGTGTAATAACTAACAGATGGTGAGAGAAAGTGTAATAACTAACAGATGGAGAAAGAACGTGTAATAACTAACAGATGGAGAGAAACGTGTAATAACTAACAGAGAGAGAACGTGTAATAACTACCAGATGGAGAAGAACGTGTAATAACTAACAGATGGAGAGAGAACGTGTAATAACTAACAGATGGAGAAGAACGTGTAATAACTAACAGATGGAGAGAGAACGTGTAATAACTAACAGATGGAGAGAGAACGTGTAATAACTAACAGATGGAGAGAGAATGTGTAATAACTAACAGATGGAGAAAGAACGTGTAATAACTAACAGATGGAGAAAGAACGTGTAATAACTAACAGATGGAGAGAAACGTGTAATAACTAACAGATGGAGAGAGAACGTGTAATAACTAACAGATGGTGAGAGAAAGTGTAATAACTAACAGATGGAGAAAGAACGTGTAATAACTAACAGATGGAGAGAGAACGTGTAATAACTAACAGATGGTGAGAGAAAGTGTAATAACTAACAGATGGAGAAAGAACGTGTAATAACTAACAGATGGTGAGAGAAAGTGTAATAACTAACAGATGGAGAAAGAACGTGTAATAACTAACAGATGGAGAGAGAACGTGTGATAACTAACAGAGAGAGAACGTGTAATAACTAACAGATGGTGAGAGAAAGTGTAATAACTAACAGATGGAGAAAGAACGTGTAATAACTAACAGATGGTGAGAGAACGTGTAATAACTAACAGATGGAGAAAGAACGTGTAATAACTAACAGAGAGAGAACGTGTAATAACTAACAGATGGAGAGAGAATGTGTAATAACTAACAGATGGAGAGAGAACGTGTAATAACTAACAGAGAGAGAACGTGTAATAACTAACAGATGGTGAGAGAAAGTGTAATAACTAACAGATGGTGAGAGAAAGTGTAATAACTAACAGATGGAGAGAGAACGTGTAATAACTAACAGATGGTGAGAGAAAGTGTAATAACTAACAGATGGAGAAAGAACGTGTAATAACTAACAGATGGAGAGAGAACGTGTAATAACTAACAGATGGAGAGACAACGTGTAATAACTACCAGATGGTGAGAGAAAGTGTAATAACTAACAGATGGAGAAAGAACGTGTAATAACTAACAGATGGAGAGAGAACGTGTAATAACTAACAGAGAGAGAACGTGTAATAACTAACAGATGGTGAGAGAAAGTGTAATAACTAACAGATGGAGAGAGAACGTGTAATAACTAACAGATGGTGAGAGAAAGTGTAATAACTAACAGATGGAGAAAGAACGTATAATAACTAACAGATGGAGAGAGAACGTGTAATAACTAACAGATGGTGAGAGAAAGTGTAATAACTAACAGATGGAGAAAGAACGTGTAATAACTAACAGATGGAGAGAGAACGTGTAATAACTAACAGAGAGAGAACGTGTAATAACTAACAGATGGTGAGAGAAAGTGTAATAACTAACAGATGGAGAAAGAACGTGTAATAACTAACAGATGGAGAGAGAACGTGTAATAACTAACAGATGGTGAGAGAAAGTGTAATAACTAACAGATGGAGAAAGAACGTGTAATAACTAACAGATGGAGAGAGAACGTGTAATAACTAACAGAGATAGAACGTGTAATAACTAACAGATGGTGAGAGAAAGTGTAATAACTAACAGATGGAGAGAGAACGTGTAATAACTAACAGATGGAGAAAGAACGTGTAATAACTAACAGAGAGAACGTGTAATAACTAACAGATGGTGAGAGAATGTGTAATAACTAACAGAGAGAACGTGTAATAACTAACAGAGAGAATGTGTAATAAATAACAGATGGAGAAAGAATGTGTAATAACTAACAGAGAGAACGTGTAATAACTAACAGATGGAGAGAGAACGTGAAATAACTAACAGAGAGAACGTGTAATAACTAACAGAGAGAACGTGTAATAACTAACAGAGAGAACGTGTAATAACTAACAGATGGAGAAAGAACGTGTAATAACTAACAGAGAGAACGTGTAATAACTAACAGATGGAGAAAGAACGTGTAATAACTAACAGATGGAGAGAGAACGTGAAATAACTAACAGAGAGAACGTGTAATAACTAACAGATGGAGAAAGAACGTGTAATAACTAACAGATGGTGAGAGAAAGTGTAATAACTAACAGATGGAGAAAGAACGTGTAATAACTAACAGATGGAGAGAGAACGTGTAATAACTAACAGATGGAGAGAGAACGTGTAATAACTACCAGATGGAGAGAGAACGTGTAATAACTAACAGATGGAGAGAGAACGTGTAATAACTAACAGATGGAGAAAGAACGTGTAATAACTAACAGATGGAGAGAGAAAGTGTAATAACTAACAGAGAGAGAACGTGTAATAACTAACAGATGGTGAGAGAAAGTGTAATAACTAACAGATGGAGAAAGAACGTGTAATAACTAACAGATGGAGAGAGAACGTGTAATAACTAACAGAGAGAGAACGTGTAATAACTACCAGATGGAGAGAGAACGTGTAATAACTAACAGATGGAGAGAGAACGTGTAATAACTAACAGATGGAGAGAGAACGTGTAATAACTACCAGATGGAGAGAGAACGTGTAATAACTACCAGATGGAGAGAGAACGTGTAATAACTAACAGATGGAGAGAGAATGTGTAATAACTAACAGATGGAGAAAGAACGTGTAATAACTAACAGATGGAGAAAGAACGTGTAATAACTAACAGATGGAGAGAGAACGTGTAATAACTAACAGAGAGAGAACGTGTAATAACTAACAGATGGTGAGAGAAAGTGTAATAACTAACAGATGGAGAAAGAACGTGTAATAACTAACAGATGGAGAGAGAATGTGTAATAACTAACAGATGGTGAGAGAAAGTGTAATAACTAACAGATGGAGAAAGAACGTGTAATAACTAACAGATGGTGAGAGAAAGTGTAATAACTAACAGATGGAGAAAGAACGTGTAATAACTAACAGATGGAGAGAGAACGTGTAATAACTAACAGAGAGAGAACGTGTAATAACTAACAGATGGTGAGAGAAAGTGTAATAACTAACAGATGGAGAAAGAACGTGTAATAACTAACAGATGGTGAGAGAACGTGTAATAACTAACAGATGGAGAAAGAACGTGTAATAACTAACAGAGAGAGAACGTGTAATAACTAACAGATGGAGAGAGAACGTGTAATAACTACCAGATGGAGAGAGAACGTGTAATAACTAACAGAGGAGAGAGAACGTGTAATAACTAACAGATGGTGAGAGAAAGTGTAATAACTAACAGATGGAGAGAGAACGTGTAATAACTAACAGAGGAGAGAGAACGTGTAATAACTAACAGAGGAGAGAGAACGTGTAATAACTAACAGATGGAGAGAGAACGTGTAATAACTACCAGATGGAGAGAGAACGTGTAATAACTAACAGATGGAGAGAGAACGTGTAATAACTAACAGATGGAGAGACAACGTGTAATAACTACCAGATGGAGAGAGAACGATGGAGAGAGAACGTAATAACTACCAGATGGAGAGAGAACGTGTAATAACTACCAGATGGAGAGAGAACGTGTAATAACTAACAGATGGAGAGAGAACGTGTAATAACTACCAGATGGAGAGAGAACGTGTAATAACTACCAGATGGAGAGAGAACGTGTAATAACTACCAGATGGAGAGAGAACGTGTAATAACTAACAGATGGAGAGAGAACGTGTAATAAAAAACAGATGGAGAGAGAACGTGTAATAACTAACAGATGGAGAGAGAACGTGTAATAACTACCAGATGGAGAGAGAACGTGTAATAACTACCAGATGGAGAGAGAACGTGTAATAACTACCAGATGGAGAGAGAACGTGTAATAACTAACAGATGAGAGACAACGTGTAATAACTAACAGATGGAGAGAGAAAGTGTAATAACTAACAGAGAGAGAACGTGTAATAACTAACAGATGGTGAGAGAAAGTGTAATAACTAACAGATGGAGAAAGAACGTGTAATAACTAACAGATGGAGAGAGAACGTGTAATAACTAACAGAGAGAGAACGTGTAATAACTACCAGATGGAGAGAGAACGTGTAATAACTAACAGATGGAGAGAGAACGTGTAATAACTAACAGATGGAGAGAGAACGTGTAATAACTACCAGATGGAGAGAGAACGTGTAATAACTACCAGATGGAGAGAGAACGTGTAATAACTACCAGATGGAGAGAGAACGTGTAATAACTAACAGATGGAGAGAGAATGTGTAATAACTAACAGATGGAGAAAGAATGTGTAATAACTAACAGATGGAGAAAGAACGTGTAATAACTAACAGATGGAGAGAGAACGTGTAATAACTAACAGAGAGAGAACGTGTAATAACTAACAGATGGTGAGAGAAAGTGTAATAACTAACAGATGGAGAAAGAACGTGTAATAACTAACAGATGGAGAGAGAACGTGTAATAACTAACAGATGGTGAGAGAAAGTGTAATAACTAACAGATGGAGAAAGAACGTGTAATAACTAACAGATGGTGAGAGAAAGTGTAATAACTAACAGATGGAGAAAGAACGTGTAATAACTAACAGATGGAGAGAGAACGTGTAATAACTAACAGAGAGAGAACGTGTAATAACTAACAGATGGTGAGAGAAAGTGTAATAACTAACAGATGGAGAAAGAACGTGTAATAACTAACAGATGGTGAGAGAACGTGTAATAACTAACAGATGGAGAGAGAACGTGTAATAACTAACAGAGGAGAGAGAACGTGTAATAACTAACAGAGGAGAGAGAACGTGTAATAACTAACAGATGGAGAGAGAACGTGTAATAACTACCAGATGGAGAGAGAACGTGTAATAACTAACAGATGGAGAGAGAACGTGTAATAACTAACAGATGGAGAGACAACGTGTAATAACTACCAGATGGAGAGACAACGTGTAATAACTACCAGATGGAGAGAGAACGTGTAATAACTACCAGATGGAGAGAGAACGTGTAATAACTACCAGATGGAGAGAGAACGTGTAATAACTACCAGATGGAGAGAGAACGTGTAATAACTAACAGATGGAGAGAGAACGTGTAATAAAAAACAGATGGAGAGAGAACGTGTAATAACTAACAGATGGAGAGAGAATGTGTAATAACTACCAGATGGAGAGAGAACGTGTAATAACTACCAGATGGAGAGAGAACGTGTAATAACTACCAGATGGAGAGAGAACGTGTAATAACTAACAGATGGAGAGAGAACGTGTAATAAAAAACAGATGGAGAGAGAACGTGTAATAACTACCAGATGGAGAGAGAACGTGTAATAACTAACAGATGGAGAGAGAACGTGTAATAAAAAACAGATGGAGAGAGAACGTGTAATAACTAACAGATGGAGAGAGAACATGTAATAACACGTTTTAGCATTCATAACATACCAACTCTCTCTGTACAAAAATGTAAGAAACTAAATGAGCATAGGCCTGTTTATTTCTGCAACAACTCACTCACTCATCACGCATTGTAATCAACCTAGTTACAGGGCCTCATAAAGACGTGATTGACATCGGGCTGATCATTAATGTTGATGGTTGACATCGGGCTGATCATTAATGTTGATGATTAACATTGGGCTGATCATTAATGTTGATGATTAACATTGGGCTGATCATTAATGTTGATGGTTGACATCGGACAAATCATTAATGTTGATGGTTGACATCGGGCTGATCATTAATGTTGATGGTTGACATCGGGCTGATCATTAATGTTGAAGATTGACATCGGGCTGATCATTAATGTTGATGGTTGACATCGGGCTGATCATTAATGGTGATGGTTGACATCGGACTGATCATTAATGTTGATGGTTGACATCGGGCTGATCATTAATGTTGATGGTTGACATCGTGCTGATCATTAATGTTGAAGATTGACATCGTGCTGATCATTAATGTTGATGGTTGACATCGGACTGATCATTAATGTTGATGGTTGACATCGGGCTGATCATTAATGTTGATGGTTGACATCGGGCTGATCATTTATGTTGATGGTTGACATCGGGCTGATCATTAATGTTGATGGTTGACATCGGGCTGATCATTTATGTTGATGGTTGACATCGGGCTGATCATTAATGTTGAAGATTGACATCGTGCTGATCATTAATGTTGATGGTTGACATCGGACTGATCATTAATGTTGATGGTTGACATCGGACTGATCATTAATGTTGATGGTTGACATCGGTTAAGGTGATGGATAGGGTCAGGGTTAAGGTCAGGGTTAAGGTGATGGGTAGGGTGAGGGTTAAGGTCAGGGTTAAGGTCAGGGTTAAAGTGATGGATAGGGTGAGGGTTAAGGTCAGGGTTAAGGTCAGGGTTAAGGTCAGGGTTAAGGTGATGGATATGGTCAGGGTTAAGGTTAGGGTTAAGGTCAGGGTTAAGGTGATGGATAGGGTCAGGGTTAAGGTCAGGGTTAAGGTGATGGATAGGGTCAGGGTTAAGGTCAGGGTTAAGGTGATGGATAGGGTCAGGGTTAAGGTCAGGGTTAAGGTCAGGGTTAAGGTGATGGATAGGGTCAGGGTTAAGGTCAGGGTTAAGGTCAGGGTTAAGGTGATGGATAGGGTCAGGGTTAAGGTCAGGGTTAAGGTGATGGATAGGGTCAGGGTTAAGGTGATGGATAGGGTCAGGGTTAAGGTCAGGGTTAAGGTCAGGGTTAAGGTGATGGATAGGGTCAGGGTTAAGGTCAGGGTTAAGGTCAGGGTTAAGGTGATGGATAGGGTCAGGGTTAAGGTGATGGATAGGGTCAGGGTTAAGGTCAGGGTTAAGGTGATGGATAGGGTCAGGGTTAAGGTCAGGGTTAAGGTGATGGATAGGGTCAGGGTTAAGGTTAAGGTTAAGGATGGATAGGGTCAGGGTTAAGGTGATGGATAGGGTCAGGGTTAAGGTGATGGATAGGGTCAGGGTTAAGATCAGGGTTAAGGTCAGGGTTAAGGTGATGGATAGGGTCAGGGTTAAGGTGATGGATAGGGTCAGGGTTAAGGTGATGGATAGGGTCAGGGTTAAGGTGATGGATAGGGTCAGGGTTAAGGTGATGGATAGGGTCAGGGTTAAGGTCAGGGTTAAGGTCAGGGTTAAGGTGATGGATAGGGTCAGGGTTAAGGTCAGGGTTAAGGTCAGGGTTAAGGTGATGGATAGGGTCAGGGTTAAGGTCAGGGTTAAGGTGATGGATAGGGTCATGGTTAAGGTCAGGGTTAAGGTGATGGATAGGGCCAGGGTTAAGGTGATGGATAGGGTCAGGGTTAAGGTGATGGTTAGGGTCAGGGTTAAGGTGATGGATAGGGTCAGGGTTAAGGTCAGGGTTAAGGTGATGGATAGGGTCAGGGTTAAGGTGATCGATAGGGTCAGGGTTAAGGTCAGGGTTAAGGTGATGGATAGGGTCAGGGTTAAGGTCCGGGTTAAGGTGATGGATAAGGTCATGGATAGGGTCAGGGTTAAGGTCAGGGTTAAGGTGATGGGTAGGGTGAGGGTTAAGGTCAGGGTTAAGGTCAGGGTTAAGGTGATGGATAGGGTCAGGGTTAAGGTCAGGGTTAAAGTGATGGAAAGGGTCAGGGTTAAGGTCAGGGTTAAGGTCAGGGTTAAGGTGATGGATAGGGTCAGGGTTAAGGTGATGGATAGGGTCAGGGTTAAGGTCAGGGTTAAGGTGATGGATAGGGTCAGGGTTAAGGTCAGGGTTAAGGTCAGGGTTAAGGTGATGGATAGGGTCAGGGTTAAGGTCAGGGTTAAGGTGATGGATAGGGTCAGGGTTAAGGTGATGGATAGGGTCAGGGTTAAGGTCAGGGTTAAGGTGATGGATAGGGTCAGGGTTAAGGTCGGGGTTAAGGTGATGGATAGGGTCAGGGTTAAGGTCAGGGTTAAGGTCAGGGTTAAGGTCAGGGTTAAGGTCAGGGTTAAGGTGATGGATAGGGTCAGGGTTAAGGTGATGGATAGGGTCAGGGTTAAGGTGATGGATAGGGTCAGGGTTAAGGTCAGGGTTAAGGTGATGGATAGGGTCAGGGTTAAGGTGATGGATAGGGTCAGGGTTAAGGTGATGGTTAGGTCAGGGTCAGGGTTATAGGGTCAGGGTTAAGGTGATGGATAGGGTCAGGGTTAAGGTCAGGGTTAAGGTCAGGGTTAAGGTCAGGGTTAAGGTCAGGGTTAAGGTGATGGATAGGGTCAGGGTTAAGGTGATGGATAGGGTCAGGGTTAAGGTGATGGATAGGGTCAGGGTTAAGGTCAGGGTTAAGGTGATGGATAGGGTCAGGGTTAAGGTGATGGATAGGGTCAGGGTTAAGGTCAGGGTTAAGGTCAGGGTTAAGGTGATGGATAGGGTCAGGGTTAAGGTGATGGATAGGGTCAGGGTTAAGGTGATGGATAGGGTCAGGGTTAAGGTGATGGATAGGGTCAGGGTTAAGGTCAGGGTTAAGGTCAGGGTTAAGGTGATGGATAGGGTCAGGGTTAAGGTCAGGGTTAAGGTCAGGGTTAAGGTGATGGATAGGGTCAGGGTTAAGGTGATGGATAGGGTCAGGGTTAAGGTGATGGATAGGGTCAGGGTTAAGGTCAGGGTTAAGGTGATGGATAGGGTCAGGGTTAAGGTCAGGGTTAAGGTGATGGATAGGGTCAGGGTTAAGGTCAGGGTTAAGGTGATGGATAGGGTCAGGGTTAAGGTGATGGATAGGGTCAGGGTTAAGGTGATGGATAGGGTCAGGGTTAAGGTGATGGATAGGGTCAGGGTTAAGGTGATGGATAGGGTCAGGGTTAAGGTGATGGAAAGGGTCAGGGTTAAGGTCAGGGTTAAGGTGATGGATAGGGTCAGGGTTAAGGTGAGGGTTAAGGTGATGGATAGGGTCAGGGTTAAGGTCAGGGTTAAGGTGATGGATAGGGTCAGGGTTAAGGTGATGGATAGGGTCAGGGTTAAGGTCAGGGTTATGGTGATGGATAGGGTCAGGGTTAAGATGATGGATAGGGTCAGGGTTAAGGTGATGGATAGGGTCAGGGTTAAGGTGATGGATAGGGTCAGGGTTAAGGTGATGGATAGGGTCAGGGTTAAGGTCAGGGTTAAGGTGATGGATAGGGTCAGGGTTAAGGTCAGGGTTAAGCTCAGGGTTAAGGTGATGGATAGGGTCAGGGTTAAGGTGATGGATAGGGTCAGGGTTAAGGTCAGGGTTAAGGTGATGGATAGGGTCAGGGTTAAGGTGATGGATAGGGTCAGGGTTAAGGTGATGGATAGGGTCAGGGTTAAGGTGATGGATAGGGTCAGGGTTAAGGTGATGGATAGGGTCAGGGTTAAGGTGATGGATAGGGTCAGGGTTAAGGTGATGGATAGGGTCAGGGTTAAGGTGATGGATAGGGTCAGGGTTAAGGTGATGGATAGGGTCAGGGTTAAGGTCAGGGTTAAGGTGATGGATAGGGTCAGGGTTAAGGTGATGGATAGGGTCAGGGTTAAGGTCAGGGTTAAGGTGATGGATAGGGTCAGGGTTAAGGTCAGGGTTAAGGTGATGGATAGGGTCAGGGTTAAGGTGATGGATAGGGTCAGGGTTAAGGTGATGGTTAGGGTCAGGGTTAAGGTGATGGAAAGGGTCAGGGTTAAGGTGATGGATAGGGTCAGGGTTAAGGTCAGGGTTAAGGTCAGGGTTAAGGTGATGGATAGGGTCAGGGTTAAGGTCAGGGTTAAGGTCAGGGTTAAGGTGATGGATAGGGTCAGGGTTAAGGTGATGGATAGGGTCAGGGTTAAGGTGATGGATAGGGTCAGGGTTAAGGTGATGGATAGGGTCAGGGTTAAGGTCAGGGTTAAGGTCAGGGTTAAGGTCAGGGTTAAGGTGATGGATAGGGTCAGGGTTAAGGTCAGGGTTAAGGTCAGGGTTAAGGTCAGGGTTAAGGTCAGAGTTAAGGTCAGGGTTAAGGTGATGGATAGGGTTAAAACATCATATTTACAACTCAAATAATCAAATTCAACCGAGCTAATTTCCGATACATACGAAACATTTCGACTACAGAGGCAGCAAAACTGTACTTAATGCTATCATACTCCCCCATTTAACATACCGCTTGACTAGTTGGGACCAAACTTGCTGTACAACATTAAAACCCATTCAGTCTGTCTACAAACAGGCTCTCAAAGTGGTTGATAGGAAGCCCAATAGCCATCATCACTGTTCCATCCTCAGAAAGCATGAGCTCCTCAGTTGGGAAAATCGCGTGCAATATACTGACGCGTGTCTTGTATACAAGATCCTAAATGCCCCGCTCCTCCACACACTCCACTGACTCCCAGTCGAAGCTGGCATCATCTTCAAGACCCTGCTGCTTGCCTACGAAGCAGCAGGGGGAACTGCCCCTCCTTCAGGCTCTGTTCAAAACCTACAACCTACAACCTGACACTCTGTTCTGCCACCTCTGGTCTCTTGTCCCTCCCACCACTATGGGAGGGCAGCGCCCTCTCACCCCAGTCAAAGCTCTTCTCTGTCCTGGTACCTCAATGGTGGAACCAGCTTCCCCCTGAAGCTAGGACAGCAGAGTCCCTCCCCATCTTCCCGCTGAAGCTAGGACAGCAGAGTCCCTCCCCATCTTCCCGCTGAAGCTAGGACAGCAGAGTCCCTCCCCATCTTCCCGCTGAAGCTAGGACAGCAGAGTCCCTGTCCATCTTCCCCCTGAAGCTAGGACAGCAGAGTCCCTGTCCATCTTCCCCCCGAAGCTAGGACAGCAGAGTCCCTGTCCATCTTCCCCCTGAAGCTAGAACAGCAGAGTCCCTGTCTATCTTCCCGCTGAAGCTAGGACAGCAGAGTCCCTTCCATCTTCCCCTGAAGCTAGAACAGCAGAGTCCCTGTCTATCTTCCCGCTGAAGCTAGGACAGCAGAGTCCCTCCCCATCTTCCCGGACTAGAACAGCAGAGTCCCTGTCCATCTTCCCCCTGAAGCTAGGACAGCAGAGTCCCTGTCCATCTTCCCCCTTCCAGAGTCCCTGTCTATCTTCCCGCTGAAGCTAGGACAGCAGAGTCCCTCCCCATCTTCCCGCTGAAGCTAGAACAGCAGAGTCCCTGTCTATCTTCCCGATGAAGCTAGGACAGCAGAGTCCCTGTCCATCTTCCCCCTGAAGCTAGAACAGCAGAGTCCCTGTCTATCTTCCCGCTGAAGCTAGGACAGCAGAGTCCCTGTCCATCTTCCCCCTGAAGCTAGGACAGCAGAGTCCCTGCCCATCATCCGAAAACCTCTTTGAGTATCTTAAATAACTGTCACGGTGCTCCATCTCTCTGAGCAGAGCAGATAAATGTTTGTATGTTTGTGTGTGTGCGTATGTATGTGTTTTGGGTAATGAGACCAGTGTAAGGTTTATGTTTAATTGGGAAAACAATGTTTTCCCTGACTGTTCATTTTCTACAGCATGTCAGACCATCTTCCCTGAGGACACGAACCTAATCAGAGGCACACTGTTTTCTCCTCCACTTCTGTGTGTGTTTCTGTCTGTGTGTGTTTCTGTCTGTGTGTGTTTCTGTCTGTGTGTGTTTCTGTCTGTGTGTGTGTCTGTCTGTGTGTGTGTCTGTCCGTGTGTGTGCGCGCGTGTGCGTGCGTGTGTGTGTAGGAATGATGGAAGCAGTCATGCAGTACTGGTAAGCCCATGGTTGTCTCGCTCTCTTGCGTCCAGACATGTGCAGCATACATCTCTTCTCATTACAAACTCCCCTCTTTCTCTCTGTCTCTCTCCATTGCCCCCTCTCCTCCAGAAAATCCCTCTGTCTCACCATTCTTCATCTCTCCTTAAATTCCTTTTCTCCATCCCTCCCCTCCCACCTTAATCCAACCTCTCTATTAACCTCTAACTGACACACATCCCCCAACCTTCTCCCCTCTGTCCCATATAACAACCCCTCTTCACCCAGAGGTGACCTCTCCTTCATGTCCACACCAACCCTCCACCCTCTCCCCCTTCAACCCCCACCCTCTCCCCTTCAACCCCCTACCCCCACCCTCTCCCCCACCCTCTCCCCCTTCATCCCCCCACCCCCACCCTTTCCCCCTTCAACCCCCACCCCCACCCTCTCCCCCTTCAACCTCCCACCCTCTCTCCCTTCAACCCTCCACCCTCTCCCCCTTCAACCCTCCACCCTCTCCCCCTTCAACCCTCCACCCTCTCCCACTTCAACCCTCCACCCTCTCCCCTTCAACCCTCCACCCTCTCCCACTTCAACCCTCCACCCTCTCCCACTTCAACCCTCCACCCTCTCCCCCTTCAACCCTCCACCCTCTCCCACTTCAACCCTCCACCCTCTCCCCCTTCAACCCCCCCACCCTTCCCTTTCTACCCTAATTGGTTATTTTACACAACAACCTTTTGAGCATGTTTGTCTCCTTTTGTGTCTGCTTGTGTGTGTGTTTTCTACGGTGTGTGTGTGTGTGCATATGTCTTTGTGTGTGTATGAGCGAGAGCATTCATTAGTAGCAATCTAGCAGTGAATATGTCATTCTGCCGAGAGAGCAGAGGACCATCTATCCTGCTACAACGTCCCCCTAGGGACCAGAGGGGTTGGGCACTGGAGAACGAGGGTTGGCGCTGTGTGCTACTAATGAAGGCTCTCGCACACACATGCACATACACACACGCACGCAAAGACACATACACGCACGCACACACAGACATGCACACTCACGCATGCACACACACGTGGGACTATCACTGATGGAATCCTACTCTACTCTGCATGGGTGGGAGTGGAGTATTTGTAGGGATGTGTGTGTCTGGTGGGGGTAGGGTTCTTAAGGGATGTGTGTGTCTGGTGGGGGTAGGGTTCTTAAGGGATGTGTGTCTGTGTGGGGGTAGGGTTCTTAAGGGATGTGTGTGTCTGGTGGGGGTAGGGTTCTTAAGGGATGTGTGTGTCTGGTTGGGGATAGGGTTCTTAAGGGATGTGTGTGTCTGTGGGGGTAGGGTTCTTAAGGGATGTGTGTGTCTGGTGGGGGTAGGGTTCTTAAGGGATGTGTGTGTCTGGTGGGGGTAGGGTTCTTAAGGGATGTGTGTGTCTGGTGGGGGTAGGGTTCTTAAGGGATGTGTGTGTCTGTGGGGGTAGGGTTCTTAAGGGATGTGTGTCTGGTGGGGGTAGGGTTCTTAAGGGATGTGTGTTTGGTGGGGGTAGGGTTCTTAAGGGATGTGTGTGTCTGGTGGGGGTAGGGTTCTTAAGGGATGTGTGTGTCTGTGGGGGTAGGGTTCTTAAGGGATGTGTGTGTCTGGTGGGGGTAGGGTTCTTAAGGGATGTGTGTCTGGTGGGGGTAGGGTTCTTAAGAGATGTGTGTCTGGTGGGGGTAGGGTTCTTAAGGGATGTGTGTTTGGTGGGGGTAGGGTTCTTAAGGGATGTATGTGTCTGGTGGGGGTAGGGTTCTTAAGGGATGTGTGTGTCTGGTGGGGGTAGGGTTCTTAAGGGATGTGTGTTTGGTGGGGGTAGGGTTCTTAAGGGATGATGGTCTGGTGGGGGTAGGGTACTTAAGGGATGTGTTTTTGGAAGATGGGCATTTACTCTTCAGGGGGAAGCTGGTTCCACCATTGGGGTACAGGACAGAGAAGAGCTTTGAGTGGGAGCTGCCCTCCCGTAGTGGTGGGAGGGTTAAGAGACCTGAGGTGGCAGAACTGAGTGTAGGGTTTGAGCATAGCCTGAAGGTAGGGAGGGGCAGCTCCTCTCGCTGTTCCGTAGGTAAGCACCATGGTCTTGTAGCAGATGCGAGCTTCAACTAGCAGCCAGTGGAGTGTGAGGAGGAGTGGGTTGACATGAGAGAACTTGGGAAGGTTGAAAACCAGACGGGCTGCTGCATTCTGGATAAGTTGCAAGCGTATTGCCTGCCTTGTGAGTTGGAGGGGACTGGGAAAGGGTGAGGTTAAGCGTATTGCCTGCCTTGTGAGTTGGAGGGGACTGGGTGAGGTCAAAAGAGGCAAGGAGGAGAAAGAGAGAGTTGGAAAGAAATGAATCGAAGGCAGACTTCGGGAGATTGAAGTCACCAGAATGAATGATTTGACGTTTGGAGAAATGGAACGATACAGAGGAGCAGGAGCAACAACAAAAAACACTTCCAAATTTGATGTTTGGAGAATGTGGATGAACGTATAATTCTGCAGTGAGACTGTGAGAGCTTGTTGTAACACAAATGGTCTCGGTGCGTATGACCGTGTTTCTTTTCAGTTTGGGAATTAGTTCCTTTTCCTTGTGTTTAAAATGGCAGTATCCATTCTGTGTCAGTATAGATACGTCTTGTTAGACTTCAGTGCAGCTTTTGACATTATCGATCATAGTCTGCTGCTGGGAAAAAAATATTTGTGTTATGGCTTTACACCACCTGCTATAATGTGGATAAAGAGTTACTTGTCTAACAGAACACAGAGGGTGTTATTTTAATGGAAGGCTCTCAAACATAATCCAGGTAGAAGCAGGAATTCCCCAGGGTAGCTATTTAGGCCCCTTACTTTTTTCAATCTTTACTAATGACATGCCACTGGCTTTGAGTAAAGCCAGTGTGTCTATGTATGCGGATGACTCAACACTATACACATCGGCTACTACAGCGACTGAAATGACTGCAACACTTAACAAAGAGCTGCAGTTAGTTTCAGAATGGGTAGCAAGGAATAAGTTAGTCCTAAATATTTCCAAAACTAAAAGCATTGTATTTGGGACAAATCATTCACTAAACCCTAAACCTCAACTACATCTCGTAATGAATAATATGGAAATTGAGCAAGTTGACGTCAAAACATATTGATACAACAGCAGCTAAGATGGGGAGAAGTCTGTCCATGATACGGCGCTGCTCTACCTTCTTAACAACACTATCAACAAGGCAGGTCCTACAGGCCCTGGTTTTGTTGCACCTGGACTTCTGTTCAGTAGTGTGGTCAGGTGCCACAAAGAGGGACTTGGGAAATTTGCAGTTTGGCTCAGAACAGGGCAGCACGGCTGGCCCTTAAAAGTACACTGAGCGTTAACATTAATTACATGCATGTCAATCTCTCATGGCTCAAAGTGGAAGAGAGATCGACTTCCTTATTACTTGTTTTTGTAAGAGGTGTTGATGTGCTGAAGGTACCGAGCTATCTGTTTAAAATACTAGCTTGGACACCCATGCATACCCCACAAGACATGCCACCAGATGTCTCTTCACAGTCCCAAAGTCCAGAACAGACTATGGGAGGGGCAAAGTACTACATAGAGCCATGACTACATGGAAGTCTATTCCACATCAAGTAACTGATGAAAGCAGTAGAATCTGTTTCAAAAAGCAGGTAAAAATACAGCTCATGGAACAACAGGGACTGTGAAGTAACACAAACATAGGCACAGACACATTCATACACACACATGATAACATACGCACTATACACACTCGTACATATGGATTTTGCGTTGTAGATATGTGTAGTGGAGTATGGGCCTGAGGGCACACAGTGTGTTGTGAATTCTGTAATGAATGTATTGTAATGTTTTAAAAATGGTATAACTGCCTTAATTTTGCCAGGCCCCAGGATAAGTAGCAGTTGCCTTGGCAGCAGCTAATGGGGCTCCATAATAAATACAAATATCGTTACACCATTATACAATTCTGGGGAAAATACGTAAAACCATTCTGTACCTTCTGACACGCACACACATGCACACGCACACGCACACGCACGCACAAGCCCACACACTGTACCTTCTACTATTGTTCTATGTTGGACTTAGCCCTCTCAGATCTGCCTGGCTGGCAGTTGTTTATGCTAATGTCTGTGTAGAGTAGAGCGGGTGGTATTTACAGAGATGGGAGGAATAACTGGAATAGGAGATGGGTAACGTTACCCAGGGGTTGGAGAACGACAGCAGTTTGCACCCAATCTCTTTCTCTATCTATTCTTCTCTCGTATCCTCAGTCTCTATTTTTCATTCTATTTCTCCACCCTTTCCCTCCTCAGTCCATCCATCTATCCTCTCCATTCTGCCATCCACAGATCTCCCTTCCTTCAGTCATCAATCAGGTGAGGGGGGAAAAGGGGGAGGACGTAGGGCAGATGGGGATAGATAAGGAAGAGAGACATGAGCTAAATGAGGCTGTTGACTGTTATCTGAGAGGTGGAGGAAAACCTGTTGTCATTAGATGTTGCATAGTGTTTGGTTTGGACAGCATGCTTGGCTAGAGAGACAAGTCAAATACGATTAAGGGTGGAGAGGAGGTGGCTTTGCACTGGATAATTTATGCTGGGGTAAAAAAAAACACGTAAACACACACACGCACGCACGCACGCACGCACGCACGCACGCACGCACGCACGCACGCACGCACGCACGCACGCACACACACACACACACACACACACACACACACACACACACACACAAACAGTGGTCCTAACTGAGACATTTAGCCTGCAGGTTTGAAGACTAAACTAATTGGTTAAACACTAAATAAACTCAGCATTAATTCTGGAGAGTAGACATTTACAGGACAGAGCTAGTTCGTTAGTGTTTAGAAATGGAAAGGATTTTAATGCAATGTCTAATGCAGTGTTCCTCAACCTGCAGTTCGGGGACCAGCACTGGCACACTACACAGTGGCAAGAAAAATTATGTGAACCCTTTGGAATTACCTGGATTTCTGCATAAATTAGTCATACAATTTTATCTGATCTTCATCTTAGTCACAACAATAGACAAACACAGTGTGCTTAAACTAAAAACACACAAATGATTGTATTTTTCTTGTCTATATTGAATACATCATTTAAACATAGGTTGGGAAAAGTATGTGAACCCTTAGGTTAATGACCTCTCCAAAGGCTAATTGGAATCAGGAGTCAGCTAACCTGGAGTCCAATCAATGAGACACGATTGGAGATGAGGGTTAGAGCTGCCCTGCCCGATAAAAAACACTCACAAAAGTTGAGTTTGCTATTCAGAAGAAGCATTGCCTGATGTGAACCACGCCTTGAACAAAAGAGATCTCAGAAGAATTGCTGACTTGCATAAAGCCGGGAAGGGTTACAAAATAATCTCTAAAAGCCTCGATGTTCATCAGTCCACGGTAAGACAAATTGTCTGTAAATGGAGAAAGTTCAGCACTGTTGCTACTCTCCTTAGGAGTGGCCATCCTGTAAAGATGACTGGAAGAGACAGCGTAGAATGCTCAGTGACGTTAAGAAGAATCCTAGAGTGTCAGCTAAAGACTTACAGAAATCTATGGAACATGCTGATATGACATCTCTGATATGTAAAACACTAAACAAGAATGGTGTTCTTGGGAGGACACCACGGAAGAAGCCACTGCTGTCCAAAAAAAACATTGCTGAACATCTGAAGTTCGCAAAAGAGCACCTGGATTTTATATATTCTGTAAACACATTAAACTAAAGTTTAGTTGTTTGGAAGGAAGGAAGGAACACACAACACTATGTGTGGAGACAAAAAGGCACTGCACACCAACATCAAAACCTCATCCCAACTGTAAAGTATGGTGGAGGGTGTATCATGGTTTGGGGCTGCTTTGCTGCCTCAGGGCCTGGACAGCTTACTATCATAAACTTGGGAATTCATTTTTCAGTTTATCAAGACATTTTGCAGGTGAATGTAAGGTTATCTGTCCGCCAATTAAAGCTCAACAGAATCTGGGTGAATCAACAGAACAACGACCCAAAACACAGAAGTAAATCAATAAAAGAATAGCTTCAACAGAAGAAAATACGCTTTCTGGAGTGGCCCAGTCAGAGTCCTGACCTCAACCCGATTGAGATGCTGTGGCATGACCTCGAGAGTGGTTCACACCAGATATCCTAAGAATATTGCTGAACTGAAACAGTTTTGCATAGATGAATGGTCCAAAATTCCTCCTGACCGTTGGGCAGGTCTGATCCGCAACTACAGAAAACGTTTGGTTGAGTTTATTGCTGCCAAAGGAGGGTCACCCAGTTATTAAATCAAACCTACACTGTCAATGTTTACACAGCGTGTTCAATAAAGACATTAAAACATATTGTTTGTGTGTTATTAGTTTAAGCAGACTGTGTTTGTCTATTGTTGTGACTTAGATGAAGATCAGATCAAATGTTATGACCAATTTATGCAGAATCCAGTTCATTCCAAAGGGTTCACATACTTTGTCTTGCTACTGTATATACAGCAGCATGTGGGCACCCTTTCAAATGAGTGGATTTGGCTATTTCAGCCACACCCGTTGCTGACAGGTGTATAAAATCGAACACAGCCAAACAATCTCCATAGACAAACATTGGCTGTAGAATGTCCTTACTGAAGAGCTCAGTGACTTTCAACGTGGCACCGTCATAGGATGCCACCTTTCCAACAAGTCAGTTTGTCACATTTCTGCCCTGGTCAACTGCAAGTGCTGTTATTGTTAAGTGGAAACATCTAGGAGCAACAACAGATCAGTCAGGAAGTGGTAGGGGACACGAGCTCACAGAACGTGATAGTCTGTCCTTGGTTGCAACACTCACTAACTAAGTGCCTCTGGAAGCAATGTCAGCACAATAACTGTTTGTCAAGAGTTTCATGAAATAGGTTTCCATGGCTGAGCAGCCACACACAAGCCTAAGATCGCCATGTATAAAGCTCGCCACCATTGGACTCTGGAGCAGTGGCAATGCAGAACCACAGATGTTTACCTTGTCAGCTCGGGATTTGATCCAGCCAACTTTCAGTTACTGGCCCAACACCTTAACCACTAGGCTACCTGACGCCCTAAGTTAACTTACACTGTTTCAGTCAGTTCTACAATGGATGTGAAAGGACTATAGCTTGCCAGTCCTTGGTATAAAATCAGTTGAAAAAAAGCACATTTTTCCTAATTTCTTGAATATTAAAAACATGAATAGTATTTTGCTCATTGTATTAGCTTGCTTTGCACTCTCGCAGGGTGAGCTCCCGAGAAAGATAGTCAAAGAGAGAATACTGCACGCTGAGCGAAGACCTCTTGGTCACTGGGTCACTCCATCTCCCTCCTCCTCCTTTTTGCAGTTAATTAAATGTCAATTAGTGAGAGAATCTCGCTCTTTGTACACTTTAGCTGTGTAGCCTAGACACACTCACTATGTGAGAAACCTCATAGTGTAAAGAATGTGCACATTAGTATGCATTTGCCTAATTCTACTACACAATGGGTGCCTAGGGTACCCATGGGTTAGCTATGTGGTCCAGGTTCTGAGAGATAATCCATTGTTTGGTAATGACATATAACTTAACCAGGCAGGTCGACCGTGATACAAGTCAGTATTCGATGTTCATCCATGTGTGACGATGTCGGGAGATGATGGAAACCGGCCACTAGGGGCAACAGTAAGTGCTGTTACCTTCAAAATAGGTTTAGGTTTTGGTTTTGCTAGGGTGTTGGGGATGGTGGATTCCGCCTATGATTCTCAAGGTTGCAGGTTCGAATCCAGCGATAGAAACGGATCTTGATATTTTTGTTTTAAGCCTATCCCAAACCTTAACCCTGACCTTAACCGTTCAGAGTTCATGCCTAACCTTAACATTAAACACTTTGAAATCAGATGTGTGAGAAACATGGATGAATGTGTCAGAAGGTGAGTGTAGCTGGTGCATGAAGTCAATGCGCAGGAGAGCAAAATGAGTGAGCAACGTACTTTACTCAAAACATAAAGGCACAAGGTAAAGAAATACACTTGACCAATAACCAACGGTCAATATTACGCACGGGTGAACACAGCACCCGTCGAAAAACCAGCCATCATGAACCGAACTGAACATAGAAATAATCACGCACAACAAACATGTGTCACAGTTATGAGTGAAGAGGTGTGGAGTCAGGCGCAGAGAGCAAAGATGTGGGAAAAACAGCACGCTTTAATGTCCCGAAACACAACATGTACAAAGTGGAAACACAAATGAACAGAAATATAAACGGACAGCGTGAAACCCAAAAGCCAACAAAATACACTCAACCAACAAAACAGACGAACAAGCCCGCACGAAACAGAAGCTTGCTAAACAGACTATATATACCCTATCCTAACAACCAAACTAGAAACGGGTGCTACCAATTAGACAAAACTAAACGAACACAGAACAACGGATCGGCGATAGCTAGTAGACCGGCGATGACGACCGCCGAGCGCCACCCGAACAAGAAGGGGAGTCACCTTCGGTAATATTCGTGACAACATGGGGGAAACAGAGGGTTAAATTCATGAACAAGTCATTGGGGATTGAAAACCAGGTGTGTTGAAAACAAAGACAAAACCAATGGAAAATCAATGGTCGATCAGCGATGGCTAGAAGACCGGTGACGTTGAACACCGCACGAACAAGGAGAGGGACCGACTTCGGGGGAAGTCGTGAAAGAATGTCTAATTCTGATGTGGGACTGAGGGCTTGTAGGACTTGACAATGTCTAATTCTGATGTGGGACTGAGGGCTTGTAGGACTTGACAATGTCTAATTCTGATGTGAGACTGAGGGCTTGTAGGACTTGACAATGTCTAATTCTGATGTGAGACTGAGGGCTTGTAGGACTTGACAATGTCTAATTCTGATGTGGGACTGAGGGCTTGTAGGACTTGACAATGTCTAATTCTGATGTGAGACTGAGTGCTTGTAGGACTTGACAATGTCTAATTCTGATGTGAGACTGAGGGCTTGTAGGACTTGACAATGTCTAATTCTGATGTGAGACTGAGGGCTTGTAGGACTTGACAATGTCTAATTCTGATGTGAGACTGAGGGCTTGTAGGACTTGACAATGTCTAATTCTGATGTGAGACTGAGGGCTTGTAGGACTTGACAATGTCTAATTCTGATGTGAGACTGAGGGCTTGTAGGACTTGACAATGTCTAAAATCAGTATTTCTTGTCATATTAAAGCAAAACTTGGACAGCAATGGTAAGAGATAAAACACACATCAATTTGAACTATGTAACATTTGACCTGAAAAGTTTTCAGGCCGTTTCCACAATGCTCGTAGTACAACACAGAAATGATCGATAATCGGAGACAGAATGTCTTTTTAAAAGTTTTCCATGAACATGGTCTAAATCATGTTTGACACCATTTTTATTGAAAAGCTAGTGCAGTACGGGTAGGAGAGATGATAGGAACACTACGAGACCATTTTCAGCATGTTGCAACTGTGAAATATTGTGTGTTAAACAGTTTTACATTAACGACTCTCTCCAGCACTGTGCAGGTGGCTTCAACTGAAATAATGAGCCTTCCCCAGCTTACTGTGATAGCTGAGTAAACATCTAATCACATGTTATTGGTCACATACACATGGTTAGCAGATGTTATTGGTTACATACACATGGTTAGCAGATGTTATTGGTTACATACACATGGTTAGCAGATGTTATTGGTTACATACACATGGTTAGCAGATGTTATTGGTCACATACACATGGTTAGCAGATGTTATTGGTCACATACACATGGTTAGCAGATGTTATTGGTCACATACACATGGTTAGCAGATGTTATTGGTTACATACACATGGTTAGCAGATGTTATTGGTCACATACACATGATTAGCAGATGTTATTGGTCACATACACATGGTTAGCAGATGTTATTGGTTACATACACATGGTTAGCAGATGTTATTGGTTACATACACATGGTTAGCAGATGTTATTGGTTACATACACATGGTTAGCAGATGTTATTGGTCACATACACATGGTTAGCAGATGTTATTGGTTACATACACATGGTTAGCAGATGTTATTGGTCACATACACATGGTTAGCAGATGTTATTGGTTACATACACATGGTTAGCAGATGTTATTGGTCACATACACATGATTAGCAGATGTTATTGGTCACATACACATGGTTAGCAGATGTTATTGGTTACATACACATGGTTAGCAGATGTTATTGGTTACATACACATGGTTAGCAGATGTTATTGGTGACATACACATGGTTAGCAGATGTTATTGGTCACATACACATGGTTAGCAGATGTTATTGGTCACATACACATGGTTAGCAGATGTTATTGGTCACATACACATGGTTAGCAGATGTTATTGGTCACATACACATGGTTAGCAGATGTTATTGGTCACATACACATGGTTAGCAGATGTTATTGGTCACATACACATGGTTAGCAGATGTTATTGGTCACATACACATGGTTAGCAGATGTTCATGCGAGTGTCGTGAAATGCTTGTGCTTCTAGTTCCGACCGTGCAGTAATATCTAACAAGTAATCTAACAATTTCACAACAACTACCTTATGGAGAGGAATGATTAAGAATATGTACATATAAATATATGGATGAGCGATGGCCAAACGGCATAGGCAAGATGCAGTAGATGGTATAGAGTACAGTGTATACATATGAGATGAGTAATGTAGGATATGTAAACATTATATTAAGTGGCATTGTTTAAAGTGACTAGTGATACATTTATTACATCCAATTTTTAATTATTAAAGTGGCTAGAGATTTGAGTCTGTATGTTGGCAGCAGCCACTCAATGTTAGTGATAGCTGTTTAACAGTCTGATGGCCTTGAGATAGAAGCTGTTTTTCAGTCTCTCGGTCCCAGCATTGATGCACTTGTACTGACCTCGCCTTCTGGATGATAGCGGGGTGAACAGGCAGTGGCTCGGGTGGTTGTTGTCCTTGATGATCGTTTTGGCCTTCGTTTTGGCCTTCCTTGATGATTGAGTTGGAGGCGTGCATGGCCACGCAGTCATGGGTAAACGGGGAGTACAGGAGAGGGCTGAGAACGCACCCTTGTGGGGCCCCAGTGTTGAGGATCAGCGGGGTGGAGATGCTGTTTCCTACCCTCAGCACCTGGGGGTGGCCCGTCAGAAAGTCCAGGACCCAGTTGCACAGGGCAGGGTCGAGACCCAGGATCTCGAGCTTAATGACAAGTTTGGAGGGTATTATGGGGTTAAATGCTGAGCTGTAATTAATTAACAGCATTATTACATAGGTATGCCTCTTGTCCAGATGGGTTAGGGCAGTGTGATTGCGATTCCGTCATCTGTGGCCTTATTGGGGGCAGTATGCAAATTGGAGTGCGTCTAGGGTGTCAGGTAGGGTGGAGGTGATATGATCCTTGACTAGTCTCTCAAAGCACTTCATGATGACGGAAGTGGGTGCTATGGGGCTACAGTCATTTAGCTCAGTTACCTTCGCTTTCTTGGGAACAGGAACAGTGGTGGTTCTCTTGAAGCATATGGGAACATGGTACTGGGATAGGGATTGATTGAACATGTTCATAGGCAGACTCTAGCTCGGACGTGCTGTGTATGTCTTATGTTGGAGACCTCTCCCCTTTACAGCCTAGGCCTCCCAATTAGCTTTACTTCTCCCTTTGGGTAAGAACAGAATACTCCCTCTCTCCCTCCTCTCTCTCCCTCTAATGAGGTAGTTGTTGAACCATGGCTTTCTCTCTTTCTTTCTCTCTCCCCTCCTCTCTTGCTTTCTCTCTCCCACTCCCCTCTCTCTCCCTCTCTTGCTCTCTCCCTCTCCCCCTTCTGTTGCTCTCTCTTTCTCCCTCTCTCCCTCTCCCCCTTCTCTTGCTCTCCCTCTCCCCTCTCTGTTGCTTTCCCTCTCCCCCTCTCTCTCGCTCTCTCTTTCTCCCTCTCACCCTCCTCTCTCTCCCTCTCTCTTGCTCTCCCTCTCTCTCTCTCTCCCTCTCTCTCTCTCTCCCTCTCTCTTGCTCTCCCTCTCCCCTCTCTCTTGCTCCCCTTCTCTCTTGCTCTCCCTCTCTCTCTTGCTCTCCCTCTCTTTTGCTCTCCCTCTCCCCTCTCTCTTGCTCTCCCTCTCTCTTGCTCTCCCTCTCCCCTCTTGCTCTTGCTCTCCCTCTCTCTTGCTCTCCCTCTCTCTTGCTCTCCCCTCTCTCTTGCTCTCCCCTCTCTCTTGCTCTCCCTCTCTCTTGCTCTCCCTCTCCCCTCTCTCTTGCTCTCCTCTCTCTTGCTCTCCCTCTCCCCTCTCTCTTGCTCTCCCTCTCTCTTGCTCTCCCTCTTCCCTCTCTCTTGCTCTCCCTCTCCCCTCTCTCTTGCTCTCCCTCTCTCTCTCTCCCTCTCTCTTGCTCTCCCTCTCTCTCCCCTCTCTCTTGCTCTCCCTCTCCCCTCTCTATTGCTCTCCCTCTCTCTTGCTCTCCCTCTCCCCTCTCTCTTGCTCTCCCTCTCTCTCTCTCTCTCTCCCTCTCTCTTGCTCTCCCTCTCCCCTCTCTCTTGCTCTCCCTCTCTCTTGCTCTCCCTCTCCCCTCTCTCTTGCTCTCCCTCTCTCTCTCCCTCTCTCTTGCTCTCTCTGCTCTCGTCTTCTCTGTGTTTTTCTCTTAATTGATAGTGAAGTTGTCCTGTTCCCAGACTCATAATTCTGAATGTGATATTTCCCCTCCTGCTCCTCTTCTCTGACCCACTAAAACACGGTCTTCAACTGAAGCTATCGATGGAGAATCAAAGATAATACATTATTGGTCGTACAGGAGAAGATGAGAGCAGGGAGAGAGGGACAGTGTCAGTTAATTTGCATGAATCAGTGAGGGGTCATCATCGCCAGGGGTCAACAGCAGGAAAGGGCAAAGGGCAAACAGCTGTCTGTTAGCTGCAGACACACTCACTTACATGTATGTATGGACACATACACAGGGGAAAGGGGGATACAGTTGAAGTCAGAAGTTTACATACACTTAGGTTGTAGTCATTATAACTCATTTTTCAACCACCACAAATTTCTTGTTATCAAACTATAGTTTTGGCAAGTTGGTTAGGACATCTACTTTGTGCATGACACAAGTAAAAAAAACATATTTACAGACAGTTTATTAAACTTATAATTCACTGTATCACAATTCCAGTGGGTCAGAAGTTTACATACACTAAGTTGACTGTGCCTTTAAACAGCTTGGAAACTTCTAGAAAATGTCATGGCTTTAGAAGCTTCTGATAGGCTAACTGACATAATTTGAGTCAGTTGGAGGTGTACCTGTGGATGTATTTCAAGGCCTACCTTCAAACTCACTACTTTTTTGCTTGTCATCCTTTGAAAATCAAGACTTCAGAAAAAAATGTTGACCCTCACAAGTCTGGTTCATCCTTGGGATCAATTTCCAAACGCCTGAAGGAACCACGTTCATCTGTACAAACAATCGTACAAAGATCATACTGGGCCAAAATTCACCCAACTTATTTTGAGAAGCTTGTGGAATGCTACCCGGAACGTTTGACCTAAGTTAAACAATTTAAAGACAGTGCATGCAAACTTCTGACCCACTGGGAAAGTAATGAAACAAATCATTCTCTACTATTAGAGAATAGAAAATAAAGTGGTGATCCTAACTGACCTAAGACAGAGAATTGTTACTCGGATTAAATGTCAGGAATTGGCTAAGGTGTATGTAAACTTCCGACTTCAACTGTAGCTAGTCAGTTGTACAACTGAATGCCTTCAACTGAAAAGTGTCTTCTGCATTTAACCCTCTGAATCAGAGAGCTGTGGGCGGCTGCCTTAATCAACATCCACAGCAACCGGGGAACAGTGGGTTAACTGCCTGCCTTGCTCAGGGCAGAACGAGAGATTTTTACCCTGTCAGCTTCGGGATTTGATCCAGCAACCTTCTAGTTACTGGCCCAACAATCTAACCACTAGGCTACCTGTGCACACAGACACACTGCTGTCAGGTACCAAACCTTCATTTCCATGACCACCAAATCTGTGGCTTTTCCAGGGAGATCGTCCAAGATTGACTTAGAAATTGGACTTCTATCCATATCCTGAGGACATTGGAAAATTCCTTCAAATGCCTTCAAAACAGTGAGTGCAATTACCATCAAGTAGGCTTTGCTAGGGTGCAGTGGATGGGTGCAATCTCATGACTGGATCAGAAGGTTGCGTCTTCGATCCCAGTGGTGCACACATTATTTACCAAACCTATTCCTAACCTTAACCCTGACCGTAACTATTCGGAGTTAGTCCCTAAACTTAACCATTAACTTCAAAACCTGACGTTTGGAGAAATGGAATGATACAGAGCAGAAATAGCAACCCAGGGTGTCAAAAACATTTCGAAAGTTGACATTTGGATCAATTTAAAAATAAATTGTTTTGAGAAACGTGGATAAAACGTCTAATTCTGCAGGGAGACTGTGGGAGCTTGTTGAGCCACCACTTCAGTTATGTTCTGTCTGCACACACACTCCTGGCATCACTATTTCCTGGCATCACTGTCTCCTGGCATCACTTTGATTACGTCTTATAAGTTCTACTGATATTTTCAGTTCAGTAATCATCATAAGAGGAGAGGACAACAGTGTGACATCACTAGTGTATATAAGTCTGGTTTAGAGGTTAGGGGGAGAATGTCCTTCAGCAGCACACAGAGCTGGACATAGAACATGTTTGTTGAATGTTTCAATTCAAAACAAATAGAATGATAGAGAAGGCAATTTGAGCTACATAGAGGAATCCAGGTATCCTAGTACAAGCTGTGGTGTGTGTGTGTGTGTGTGTGTGTGTGTGTGTGTGTGTGTGTGTGTGTGTGTGTGTGTGTGTGTGTGTGTGTGTGTGTGTGTGTGTGTGTGTGTGTGTGTGTGTGTGTGTGTGTGTGTGTGTGTGTGTGTGTGTGTGTGTGTGTGTGTGTGTGATGACTGCTGTGTGTGTGCGCATTCTGTAATTGCAAGTGAAGCAGCAGACTGCTGAATGTGTTGGAGAGGAGGCAACTCTGTGTGTGTCGGTGTGTGGTGAGGAGGGGAGCTGAGCTGTTCCAGGTGGTTTCCATGGGGACCGGTTGAGGGAGGAATGGAGGCCTGCCTCTTTCTTGCACTCTGTTGTTCAGTAGTCTCTAGGGAATGTTCTACTGTTCCCTGAGCATGTTAGACACACATGGAGAGAGACAAGAAGCTTAAACTGACTACCCTCCTCTACTCATCCTCTTTCCTCATCCTCTTCTCTCTCCTCATCCTCGTCTTCTTCTCTCTCCTCTCCTCTCCCCATCCTTTCTCCTCATCCTCTTCTCTCTCCTCTCCTCATCCTCTCTCCTCATCTTTGCTCTCCTCATCCTCATCTCTCTACTCATCCTCTCTCCTCATCCTCATCTTCTTCTTGCCTCATCCTCTCCTCTTCATCCTCTCCTCATCCTCTCTCCTCATCTTCTTCTCTCCTCTCCCCATCCTCTCTCCTCATCTTATTCTCTCTCCTCTCCTCAACCTCTTCTCTCTCATCTCCTCTCCTCATCCTCTCTCCTCTCCTCATCCTCTCTCCTCTCCTCATCTTCTCTCTCCTCTCCTCATCTTCTCTCCTCTCATCCTCTTCTCTCTCGTCTCCTCTCCTCATCCTCTCTCCTCATCCTCTTATCTCCCCTCATCCTTCTCTCTCCTCTCCTCATCTTCTCTCTCCTCTCCTCATCCTCTCTCCTCATCTTCTTCTCTCTCGTCTCCTCTCCTCATCCTCTCTCCTCATCCTCTTCTGTCTCCTCTCCTCTCCTCATCCTCTCTCCTCATCTTCTCCTCTCCTCATCCTCTTATTTCCCCTCATCCTTCTCTCTCCTCTCCTCTCTTCTTCTCTCTCCTCATCTTCTTCTCTCTCCTCATCCTCATCTTCTTCTCTTCTTATCTTCTCTCTCCTCATCCTCACCTTCTTCTCTTTCCTCATCCTCTTTCCTCTCCTCATCTTCTTCTCTCTCCTCTCCGCTCATTTTCATACTGTCTTTATTCTTGTGTGTTATCTCACTGAGCAAAGGCCTACTAGCATTAGTAACTCATGGTTTCCTGAACCACCTCCATTACATTTAAATGTTTGATGTAGAGGTCTACCGTTTATGATTTTTCAACGTTGATACCGATTATTGGAGGACCCCCAAAAAAAGCCGATACCGATTAATCGGCCACTTTTTTTATTTATTTATTTGTAATAATGACAATTACAACAATACTGAATGAACACTTATTTTAACTTAATATAATACACCAATAAAATCCATTTAGCCTGAAATAAATAATGAAACATCGGTTACACCAGCCTAATCTCAGGAGTTAATAGGCTTGAAGTCATAAACAGCGCAATGTTTGAAGCATTGCATAAGAGCTGCTGGCAAAACGCACAAAAGTGCTGTTTGAATGAATGCTTACGAGCCTGCTGCTGCCTACCATCGCTCAGTCAGTCTGCTCTATCAAATCATATACTTAATTATAACATAATAACACACAGAAATACAAGCCATAGGTCATTAATATGGTCAAATCCGGAAACTATCATTTCGAGGGAAAAAAAGTGTATTCTTTCAGTGAAATACGGAATCGTTCCGTATTTTATCTAGCGGTGGCATCCATCAGTCTAAATATTCCTGTTACTTTGTACAACCTTCAATGTTATGTCATAATTACGTAAAATTCTGGCAAATTAGTTCGCAATGAGCCAGGCTGCCCAAACTGTTGCATATACCCTGACTCTGCGTGCAATGAACGCAAGAGAAGTGACACAATTTCACCTGGTTAATATTGCCTGCTAACCCTTCTTTTAGCTAAATATGCAGGTTTAAAAATATATAGTTCTGTGTATTGATTTTAAGAAAGGCATTGATGTTTATGGTTAGGTCCACGTTGGAGCAACGACAGTCCTTTTCCGCGAATGCACACCGCATCGATTATATGCAACGCAGGACACTAGTAATATATCAACTATGTGTAGTTAACTAGTGATTATGATTCATTGTTTTTTATAAGATGTTTAATGCTAGCTAGCAACTTACCTTGGCTTCTTACTGCATTCGCGTAACAGGCAGGCTCCTCGTGAGGCAGGTGGTTAGAGCGTTGGACTAGTTAACCGTTAGGTTGCAAGATTGAATCCCCGAGCTGACAAGGTACAAATCTGTCGTTCTGCCCCTGAACAAGGCAGTTAACCCACTGTACCTAGGCCGTCATTGAAAATAAGAATGTGTTCTTAACTGACTTGCCTCGTTAAATAAAGTTGTAAAAAAAAAAGATATAGGCAAAATCAGCCTTATGAATACTTGAAATCGGCACTAATTAATCGGACATTCCGATTAATCGGTCAACCTAGTTTGATGTAGTGTATTGTCAGTTTACCATCATGTGTATTGTCAGTTTACCATCATGTGTAGTGTATTGTCAGTTTACCATCATGTGTAGTGTATTGTCAGTTTACCATCATGTGTATAGTAATGTAGTGTATTGTCAGTTTACCATCATGTGTAGTGTATTGTCAGTTTACCATCATGTGTAGTGTATTGTCAGTTTACCATCATGTGTAGTGTATTGTCAGTTTACCATCATGTGTATAGTAATGTAGTGTATTGTCAATTTACCATCATGTGTAGTGTATTGTCAGTTTACCATCATGTGTAGTGTATGGTCAGTTTACCATCATGTGTAGTGTATTGTCAGTTTACCATCATGTGTAGTGTATTGTCAGTTTACCATCATGTGTATAGTAATGTAGTGTATTGTCAGTTTACCATCATGTGTAGTGTATTGTCAGTTTACCATCATGTGTAGTGTATTGTCAGTTTACCATCATGTGTATAGTAATGTAGTGTATTGTCAGTTTACCATCATGTGTATAGTAATGTAGTGTATTGTCAGTTTACCATCATGTGTAGTGTATTGTCAGTTTACCATCATGTGTATAGTAATGTAGTGTATTGTCAGTTTACCATCATGTGTAGTGTATTGTCAGTTTACCATCATGTGTAGTGTATTGTCAGTTTACCATCATGTGTATAGTAATGTAGTGTATTGTCAGTTTACCATCATGTGTATAGTAATGTAGTGTATTGTCAGTTTACCATCATGTGTATAGTAATGTAGTGTATTGTCAGTTTACCATCATGTGTATAGTAATGTAGTGTATTGTCAGTTTACCATCATGTGTAGTGTATTGTCAGTTTACCATCATGTGTAGTGTATTGTCAGTTTACCATCATGTGTAGTGTATTGTCAGTTTACCATCATGTGTAAAGAGTGATGTAGTGTATGGTCAGTTTACCATCATGTGTAAAGAGTGATGTAGTGTATGGTCAGTTTACCATCATGTGTAGTGTATTGTCAGTTTACCATCATGTGTAAAGAGTGATGTAGTGTATTGTCAGTTTACCATCATGTGTAGTGTATTGTCAGTTTACCATCATGTGTAGTGTATTGTCAGTTTACCATCATGTGTAGTGTATTGTCAGTTTACCATCATGTGTAAAGAGTGATGTAGTGTATGGTCAGTTTACCATCATGTGTAGTGTATTGTCAGTTTACCATCATGTGTAAAGAGTGATGTAGTGTATGGTCAGTTTACCATCATGTGTAGTGTATTGTCAGTTTACCATCATGTGTAGTGTATTGTCAGTTTACCATCATGTGTAGTGTATTGTCAGTTTACCATCATGTGTATAGTAATGTAGTGCATTGTCAGTTTACCATCATGTGTATAGTAATGTAGTGTATTGTCAGTTTACCATCATGTGTAGTGTATTGTCAGTTTACCATCATGTGTATAGTAATGTAGTGTATTGTCAGTTTACCATCATGTGTATAGTAATGTAGTGTATTGTCAGTTTACCATCATGTGTAGTGTATTGTCAGTTTACCATCATGTGTAGTGTATTGTCAGTTTACCATCATGTGTAAAGAGTGATGTAGTGTATTGTCAGTTTACCATCATGTGTATAGTAATGTAGTGTATGGTCAGTTTACCATCATGTGTATAGTAATGTAGTGTATGGTCAGTTTACCATCATGTGTATAGTAATGTAGTGTATTGTCAGTTTACCATCATGTGTAAAGAGTGATGTAGTGTATGGTCAGTTTACCATCATGTGTATAGTAATGTAGTGTATTGTCAGTTTACCATCATGTGTAGTGTATTGTCAGTTTACCATCATGTGTAGTGTATTGTCAGTTTACCATCATGTGTAGTGTATTGTCAGTTTACCATCATGTGTAGTGTATTGTCAGTTTACCATCATGTGTTTCTCAGGTGGTGCTCCATCCCTAATCCACTAGGCTACCCTGGGGCGGCAGGAGAGAGAGCTGTGAGAGAGGGATATGAGAAAGTGTGGAGGGATGGGAGGGTAGGAGAGAGCTGTGAGAGAGGGATATGAGGAGGTGTGGAGGGATGGGAGGGTAGGAGAGAGAGCTGTGAGAGAGGGATGTGAGAAGGTGTGGAGGGATGGGAGGGTAGGAGAGAGCTGTGAGAGAGGGATATGAGGAGGTGTGGAGGGATGGGAGGGTAGGAGAGAGAGCTGTGAGAGAGGGATATGAGAAGGTGTGAGAGGGATAACTCTTATACATTTTTTTTATACCTTTATACACCATTTTTTCCATTAGTTTCTAGTAGGCCATATGGTTCAAGTGAAAATCGGCCAATGAATGAAAAGGCATCTAATCAATAATGGCATTATTTTTCAATTAACTCAGCAACTCTTTCACTGATTATTTTTAGGATCATGTTTTACAGTTTTTTATTTAAGTAAGAGGGGTGGCCAGTCCTCTTCTGGCTGTGACAGGTGGAGATTATAACAGAACATGGCCAAGATGTTCAAATGTTCATAGATGACCAGCAGGGTCAAATATTAATAATCACAGTAGTTGTCGAGGGTGCAACAGGTCAGCACCTCAGGAGTAAATGTAAGTTGGCTTTTCATAGCCGATCATTCAGAGTATCTCTACCGCTCCTGCGGTCTCTAGAGAGTTGAAAACAGCAGGTCATGGGCAAGGTAGCACGTCCGGTGAACAGGTCAGGGTTCCATAGCCGCAGGCAGAACAGTTGAAACTGGAACAGCAGCACGGCCAGGTGGACTGGGGACAGCAAGGAGTCATCAGGCCAGATAGTCCTGAGGCATGGTCCTAGGGCTCAGGTCCTCCTCTGAGACTGGATAAGACAGAGAAATACTCCAGATATAACAGATTGACCCTAACCCCCGACACATAAACTACTGCAGCATAAATACTGGAGGCTGAGACAGGAGGGGTTGGGAGACACTGTGGCCCCATCCGACGATACCCCCGGACAGGGCCAAACAGGCAGGATATAACCCCACCCACTTTGCCAAAGCACAGCCCCCACACCACTAGAGGGATATCTTCAACCACCAACTTACCATCCTGAGACAAGGCCGAGTATAGCACACAAAGCTCTCCGCCACGGCACAACCCAAGGGGGGGCGCCAACCCAGACAGGAAGATCACGTCAGTGACTCAATCCCAGTGGAGAGAGGGGAACCGGCCAGGCAGAGACATCAAGGGCGGTTCGTTGCTCCAGAGCCTTTCCGGTCACCTTCACACTCCTGGGCCAGACTACACTCAATCAAAGGACCTTACTGAAGAGATGAGTCTTCAATAAAGACTTAAAAGTTGAGACCGAGTCTGTTTCTCTCACATGGGTAGGAAGACCATTCCATAAAAATGGAGCTATATAGGAGAAATCCCTGCCTCCAGCTGTTTGCTTAGAAATTCTAGGGACACTTAGGAGGCCTGCGTCTTGTGACTGTAGCGTACGTGTAGGTTTGTACGGCAGGACCAAATCTGAAAGATAGGTAGGAGCAAACCCATGTAATGCTTTGTAGGTTAGCAGTAAAACCTTGAAATCAGCCCTTGCCTTAACAGGAAGCCAGTGTAGAGAGGCTAGCACTGGAGTAATATGATCAAAGTTTTTGGTTCTAGTCAAGATTGTAGTGTTCAGCACTAACTGAAGTTTATTTAGTGCTTTATCCAGGTAGAGCATTGCAGTAGACTAACCTAGAAGTAACAAAAGAATGGATACATTTTTCTGCATCATTTTTGGACAGAAAGTTTCTGATTTTTGCAATGTTACATAGATGGAAAAAAGCTGTCCCTGAAACAGTCTTGATATGTTTGTCAAAAGAGAGATCAGGGTCCAGAGTAACACCGAGGTCCTTCACAGTTTTATTTGAGATGACTGTACAACCATCAAGATTAATTGTCAGATTCAATATAAGATCTCTTTGTTTCTTGGGACCTAGAACAAGCATCTCTGTTTTGTCCGAGTTTAAAAGTAGAACATTTGCAGCTATCCACTTCTTTATGTCTGAAACACAGGCTTCCAGCGAGGGCAATTTTGGGGCTTCACCATGTTTCATCGAAATGTACAGCTGTGTGTCATCCTCATAGCAATGAAAGTTAACATTATGTTTCCCGAATGACATCACCAAGAGGTAAAATATATAGTGAAAACAATAGTGGTCCTAAAACGGAACCTTGAGGAACACCGAAATGTACAGTTGATTTGTCAGAGGACAAACCATCCACAGAGACACAGAGATGTCTTGTGATAGATTACATAAAGTTCTTGAAAGATACCACAATTCTGGTATTTTACTGGTAAACTTGGAATGTTTCTAGTAATATACCTTCCCTTTGCAACACTCGGCAGTGGTTAAGCTGTGTGGGCTAGTGGTAGCTAACATTACCTCGTTGTGTTTATATAGGACAGCAGGGGTAAAATTAGCTTCAGCTCTCACAGAGAAATGTGTGAGAGAAATGTGTGGGTGCTTTCAGGAAACTTTTCAGATTGTCAGACACTGCCAGATTATTAAAGAGGTTTAGTCAGTGAGAGTAAGGGAGGGAGAGAGAGAGAGAGAGAGAGAGAGAGAGAGAGAGAGAGAGAGAGAGAGAGAGAGAGAGAGAGAGAGAGAGAGAGAGAGAGAGAGAGAGAGAGAGAGAGAGAGAGAGAGAGAGAGAGAGAGAGAGAGAGAGAGAGAGAGAGAGAGAGAGAGAGAGAGAGAGAGAGAGAGAGAGAGAGAGAGAGAGAGAGAGAGAGAGAGAGAGAGAGAGGAGAAGGAGTGAGTGAGAGAAGGAGAGGTTTCACTCATTAATGAGTGACATCATATTCTCACTTTGCACTTCACACAACTTCCCTGGAACACAATTCAGACAAACACACACTTTATTGCTCAGAAAAACTGTGACAACAGACTAAACATTCCAGCAAGCGCCTCTCGTGGTGGGGTTTGATGACCTCATACTTTAACCTGCGCTCAATACACACACACATACCTACTGTATACTGTAAAAACACACACACATACCTACTGTATACTGTAAAAACACACACACATACCTACTGTATACTGTAAAAACACACACACATACCTACTGTATACTGTAAAAACACACACACATACCTACTGTATACTGTAAAAACACACACACATACCTACTGTATACTGTAAAAACACACACACATACCTACTGTATACTATAAAAACACACACTCTACAAAGGAAGAAAGAAACTCAGTCAGTGGGAGATGAAAAGGTAGAGGGAGACGTTTGACAAAGAGAAGAGAGAGGGCATGATGGAGGGAGAAAGAGGGAGGCCTTCAAAAAGAAGACAGAGTTGAAAAGAGCACCTTGTGGAGCAACTCTTACCAATGGAATCAACCGTGTGGATAATCGCATCTGTAACCATCGGTAACGCATCTGTTACTGTCAGTAACCATGTCTGTATTTGCATCGGTAACCAACGGTAACACATCTGTTACTGTCAGTAACCATGTCTGTATTTGCATCGGTAACCATCGGTAACGCATCTGTTACTGTCAGTAACCATGTCTGTATTTGCATCGGTAACCAACGGTAACGCATCTGTTACTGTCAGTAACCATGTCTGTATTTGCATCGGTAACCAACGGTAACGCATCTGTTACTGTCAGTAACCATGTCTGTATTTGCATCGGTAACCATCGGTAACGCATCTGTTACTGTCAGTAACCATGTCTGTATTTGCATCGGTAACCATCGGTAACGCATCTGTTACTGTCAGTAACCATGTCTGTATTTGCATCGGTAACCACTGTGAAAGTGAATCCTTTCCCCGTTCTGTGTGTCTGTGGTGACAGCACTGACGTCCGTGTCGGGCCCATATTTATAAAGCATCTCAAAGTACAAGTGCTGATCAAGGATCAGTCCACCCCCCTGACCATGTAACCATACTATTATCTAATAGGCAGAACTGATCCTAGATCAGCACTGGTCCCATAGAGGCCATAGCGAGCCACTATTCGTGAGTTGCCTGTTGCGTCACAATAAGGACCTCTTGACTTGAGGACTGATGCCAGACTGTGTTCTACTCAATGCATTGTCAATGGTTGCTGATGAAGAGTAGAGTTCATTATAGTAGCTTGGAAAAACAATGACATTCCTAAAAGAGGAACACAATTAGTAGGAAACCCTTATGTTGTCGTAGCTAGCTCAGATTCAGTAGAGAGCACTGGATTTTATGTAGCTAATGTTAGCATTGCTAGTTATTTTTTGACAATCCAGGAGAGAACAGGGATAGGAGAGGGAATGAAAGAGAGAGGAGAGCGAGAGGGATGGGAGACTGAATGAAAGAGAGAGGAGAGCGAGAGGGATGGGAGACTGAATGAAAGACAGAGGAGAGCGAGAGGGATGGGAGACTGAATGAAAGACAGAGGAGAGCGAGAGGGATGGGAGATGAGAGACAAGAGGAGGAAGACAAGACTGTGAGGACTGAAGCAGATGAAAGGAGCCAGCGTTCCCCTCCCAGTTACAGATGTCACTGCCTGTGTGTG
>NC_060189.1:14490333-14502833 GCF_021184085.1 Oncorhynchus gorbuscha
GAGGATGGAGGGAACATTAGAGAGGGAACGGAGGATACAGAGAGAGATAGAGAAGATGGAGGGAACAGTAGAGAGGGAATGGAGGATACAGAGATAGAGAGGATGGAGGGAACAGTAGAGAGGGAATGGAGGATACAGAGAGAGATAGAGAGGATGGAGGGAACAGTAGAGAGGGAATGGAGGATACAGAGAGAGAGAGGATGGAGGGAACAGTAGAGAGGGAATGGAGGATAGAGAGAGAGATAGAGAGGATGGAGGGAACAGTAGAGAGGGAACGGAGGATACAGAGATAGAGAGGATGGAGGGAACAGTAGAGAGGGAATGGAGGATACAGAGAGAGATAGAGAGGATGGAGGGAACAGTAGAGAGGGAATGGAGGATAGAGAGAGAGATAGAGAGGATGGAGGGAACAGTAGAGAGGGAATGGAGGATACAGAGAGAGGATGGAGGGAACAGTAGAGAGGGAACGGAGGATACAGAGAGAGATAGAGAGGATGGAGGGAACAGTAGAGAGGGAATGGAGGATACAGAGAGAGATAGAGAGGGAATGGAGGATACAGAGAGAGATAGAGAAGATGGAGGGAACAGTAGAGAGGGAACGGAGGATACAGAGAGAGATAGAGAGGATGGAGGGAACAGTAGAGAGGGAATGGAGGATACAGAGATAGAGAGGATGGAGGGAACAGTAGAGAGGGAACGGAGGATACAGAGATAGAGAGGATGGAGGGAACAGTAGAGAGGGAATGGAGGATACAGAGAGAGATAGAGAGGATGGAGGGAACAGTAGAGAGGGAATGGAGGATAGAGAGAGAGATAGAGAGGATGGAGGGAACAGTAGAGAGGGAATGGAGGATACAGAGAGAGATAGAGAGGATGGAGGGAACAGTAGAGAGGGAACGGAGGATACAGAGAGAGATAGAGAGGGAACGAAGGATACAGAGAGATAGAGAGGATGGAGGGAACAGTAGAGAGGGAATGGAGGATACAGAGATAGAGAGGATGGAGGGAACAGTAGAGAGGGAATGGAGGATACAGAGATAGAGAGGATGGAGGGAACAGTAGAGAGGGAACGGAGGATACAGAGATAGAGAGGATGGAGGGAACAGTAGAGAGGGAATGGAGGATACAGAGAGAGATAGAGAGGATGGAGGGAACAGTAGAGAGGGAATGGAGGATAGAGAGAGAGAGAGAGGATGGAGGGAACAGTAGAGAGGGAATGGAGGATACAGAGAGAGAGAGAGAGAGGATGGAGGGAACAGTAGAGAGGAACGGAGGATACAGAGAGAGATAGAGAGGATGGAGGGAACAGTAGAGAGGGAATGGAGGATACAGAGAGAGATAGAGAAGATGGAGGGAACAGTAGAGAGGGAATGGAGGATACAGAGAGAGATAGAGAAGATGGAGGGAACAGTAGAGAGGGAACGGAGGATACAGAGAGAGATAGAGAAGATGGAGGGAACAGTAGAGAGGGAATGGAGGATACAGAGAGAGATAGAGAGAGATGGAGGGAACAGATAGAGAGGGAACGGAGGATACAGAGAGAGATAGAGAGATGGAGGGAACAGTAGAGAGGGAACGGAGGATACAGAGAGAGATAGAGAAGATGGAGGGAACAGTAGAGAGGGAATGGAGGATACAGAGAGAGATAGAGAGGGAACGGAGGATACAGAGAGAGATAGAGAGGATGGAGGAAACAGTAGAGAGGGAACGGAGGATACAGAGAGAGAGAGGATGGAGGGAACAGTAGAGAGGGAATGGAGGATACAGAGAGAGATAGAGAGGATGGAGGGAACAGTAGAGAGGGAATGGAGGATACAGAGATAGAGAGGATGGAGGGAACAGTAGAGAGTGAATGGAGGATACAGAGATAGAGAGGATGGAGGGAACAGTAGAGAGAGAACAGGAGGATACAGAGAGAGGGAATAGAGAGGATGGAGGGAACAGTAGAGAGGGAATGGAGGATACAGAGAGAGATAGAGAGGATGGAGGGAACAGTAGAGAGGGAATGGAGGATACAGAGAGAGATAGAGAGGATGGAGGGAACAGTAGAGAGGGAATGGAGGATACAGAGAGAGATAGAGAGGGAAACGAGGATACAGAGAGAGATAGAGAGAGAGGATGGAGGGAACGGAGGATACAGAGAGAGATAGAGAGGGAACGAAGGATACAGAGAGAGAGAGAGGATGGAGGGAACAGTAGAGAGGGAACGGAGGATACAGAGAGAGATAGAGAGGATGGAGGGAACAGTAGAGAGGGAATGGAGGGAACAGTAGAGAGGGAACGGAGGATACAGAGAGAGATAGAGAGGATGGAGGGAACAGTAGAGAGGGAATGGAGGGAACAGTAGAGAGGGAACGGAGGATACAGAGAGAGATAGAGAGGATGGAGGGAACAGTAGAGAGGGAACGGAGGATACAGAGAGAGATAGAGAGGATGGAGGGAACAGTAGAGAGGGAATGGAGGGAACAGTAGAGAGGGAATGGAGGATACAGAGAGAGATAGAGAGGATGGAGGGAACAGTAGAGAGGGAACGGAGGATACAGAGAGAGATAGAGAGGATGGAGGGAACAGTAGAGAGGGAATGGAGGGAACAGTAGAGAGGGAACGGAGGATACAGAGAGAGATAGAGGGGGAATGGAGGATACAGAGAGAGATGGAGAGGATGGAGGGAACAGTAGAGAGGGAATGGAGGATACAGAGAGAGATGGAGAGGATGGAGGGAACAGTAGAGAGGGAATGGAGGATACAGAGAGAGATGGAGAGGATGGAGGGAACAGTAGAGAGGGAATGGAGGATACAGAGAGAGATAGAGGGGGAATGGAGGATACAGAGAGAGATGGAGAGGATGGAGGGAACAGTAGAGAGGGAATGGAGGATAGAGAGAGAGATAGAGAGGATGGAGGGAACATTAGAGAGGAACGGAGGATACAGAGAGAGATAGAGAGGATGGAGGGAACAGTAGAGAGGGAATGGAGGATACAGAGAGAGATAGAGAGGATGGAGGGAACAGTAGAGAGGGAATGGAGGATAGAGAGAGAGATAGAGAGGAGGGAGGGAACATTAGAGAGGGAACGGAGGATACAGAGAGAGATAGAGAAGATGGAGGGAACAGTAGAGAGGGAATGGAGGATACAGAGATAGAGAGGATGGAGGGAACAGTAGAGAGGGAATGGAGGATACAGAGAGAGATAGAGAGGATGGAGGGAACAGTAGAGAGGGAATGGAGGATACAGAGAGAGAGAGGATGGAGGGAACAGTAGAGAGGGAATGGAGGATAGAGAGAGAGATAGAGAGGATGGAGGGAACAGTAGAGAGGGAACGGAGGATACAGAGATAGAGAGGATGGAGGGAACAGTAGAGAGGGAATGGAGGATACAGAGAGAGAGAGAGAGGATGGAGGGAACAGTAGAGAGGGAACGGAGGGACAGAGGAGGATGGAGGAGAGAGATAGAGAGGATGGAGGGAACAGTAGAGAGGGAATGGAGGATACAGAGGAGGGATGGAGGGAACAGTAGAGAGGGAACGGAGGATACAGAGAGAGATAGAGAGGATGGAGGGAACAGTAGAGAGGGGAATGGAGGATACAGAGAGAGATAGAGAGGGAATGGAGGAACAGAGAGAGATAGAGAGATGGAGGGAACAGTAGAGAGGAATGGAGGATACAGAGAGAGATAGAGAGGATGGAGGGAACAGTAGAGAGGGAATGGAGGATACAGAGATAGAGAGGATGGAGGGAACAGTAGAGAGGGAACGGAGGATACAGAGATAGAGAGGATGGAGGGAACAGTAGAGAGGGAATGGAGGATACAGAGAGAGATAGAGAGGATGGAGGGAACAGTAGAGAGGGAATGGAGGATACAGAGAGAGATAGAGAGGATGGAGGGAACAGTAGAGAGGGAATGGAGGATACAGAGAGAGATAGAGAGGATGGAGGGAACAGTAGAGAGGGAACGGAGGATACAGAGAGAGATAGAGAGGGAACGAAGGATACAGAGAGATAGAGAGGATGGAGGGAACAGTAGAGAGGGAATGGAGGATACAGAGATAGAGAGGATGGAGGGAACAGTAGAGAGGGAATGGAGGATACAGAGATAGAGAGGATGGAGGGAGAGGGAATGGAGGATACAGAGAGATAGAGAGGAACGGAGGATACAGAGATAGAGAGGATGGAGGGAACAGTAGAGAGGGAATGGAGGATACAGAGAGAGATAGAGAGGATGGAGGGAACAGTAGAGAGGGAATGGAGGATAGAGAGAGAGAGATAGAGAGGATGGAGGGAACAGTAGAGAGGGAATGGAGGATACAGAGAGAGAGAGAGATGGAGGGAAACAGTAGAGAGGGAACGGAGGATACAGAGAGAGATAGAGAGGATGGAGGGAACAGTAGAGAGGGAATGGAGGATACAGAGAGAGATAGAGAGGATGGAGGGAACAGTAGAGAGGGAATGGAGGATACAGAGAGAGATAGAGAAGATGGAGGGAACAGTAGAGAGGGAACGGAGGATACAGAGAGAGATAGAGAAGATGGAGGGAACAGTAGAGAGAATGGAGGATACAGAGAGAGATAGAGAGATGGAAGGAACAGTAGAGAGGGAACGGAGGATACAGAGAGAGATAGAGAAGATGGAGGGAACAGTAGAGAGGGAACGGAGGATACAGAGAGAGATAGAGAAGATGGAGGGAACAGTAGAGAGGGAATGGAGGATACAGAGAGAGATAGAGAGGGAACGGAGGATACAGAGAGAGATAGAGAGGATGGAGGGAACAGTAGAGAGGGAACGGAGGATACAGAGAGAGAGAGGATGGAGGGAACAGTAGAGAGGGAATGGAGGATACAGAGAGAGATAGAGAGGATGGAGGGAACAGTAGAGAGGGAATGGAGGATACAGAGATAGAGAGGGGAAACAGTAGAGAGGGAATGGAGGATACAGAGAGAGAGAGGATGGAGGGAACAGTAGAGAGGGAACGGAGGATACAGAGAGATAGAGAGGATGGAGGGAACAGTAGAGAGGGAATGGAGGATACAGAGAGAGATAGAGAGGATGGAGGGAACAGTAGAGAGGGAATGGAGGATACAGAGAGAGATAGAGAGGATGGAGGGAACAGTAGAGAGGGAATGGAGGATACAGAGAGAGATAGAGAGGATGGAGGGAACAGTAGAGAGGGAACGGAGGATACAGAGAGAGATAGAGAGGATGGAGGGAACAGTAGAGAGGGAATGGAGGATACAGAGAGAGATAGAGAGGATGGAGGGAAAGTAGAGAGGAACGGAGGATACAGAGAGAGATAGAGAGGGAAGGATACGAGGATACAGAGAGAGAGATAGAGAGATGGAGGGAACAGTAGAGAGGGAACGGAGGATACAGAGAGAGATGGAGAGGGAATGGAGGATACAGAGAGAGATAGAGGGGGAATGGAGGATACAGAGAGAGATAGAGAGGATGGAGGGAACAGTAGAGAGGGAACGGAGGATACAGAGAGAGATAGAGAGGATGGAGGGAACAGTAGAGAGGGAACGGAGGATACAGAGAGAGATAGAGAGGATGGAGGGAACAGTAGAGAGGGAATGGAGGATACAGAGAGAGATAGAGAGGGAATGGAGGATATAGAGAGAGATAGAGGGGGAACGGAGGATACAGAGAGAGATAGAGAGGATGGAGGGAACAGTAGAGAGGGAACGGAGGATACAGAGAGAGATAGAGAGGATGGAGGGAACAGTAGAGAGGGAACGGAGGATACAGAGAGAGATAGAGAGGATGGAGGGAACAGTAGAGAGGGAACGGAGGATACAGAGAGAGATAGAGAGGATGGAGGGAACAGTAGAGAGGGAATGGAGGATACAGAGATAGAGAGGATGGAGGGAACAGTAGAGAGGGAATGGAGGATACAGAGAGAGATAGAGAGGATGGAGGGAACAGTAGAGAGGGAATGGAGGATACAGAGAGAGATAGAGAGGGAGGATGAGAGGGGAGAGGATGGAGGAACAGTAGAGAGGGAACGGAGGATACAGAGAGATAGAGAGGGAATGGAGAATACAGAGAGAGATGGAGAGGATGGAGGGAACAGTAGAGAGGAACGGAGGATACAGAGAGAGATAGAGAGGGAATGGAGGATACAGAGAGATGGAGGGAACAGTAGAGAGGGAACGGAGGATACAGAGAGAGATAGAGAGGGAATGGAGGATACAGAGAGAGATGGAGAGGATGGAGGGAACAGTAGAGAGGGAACGGAGGATACAGAGAGAGATAGAGAGGATGGAGGGAACAGTAGAGAGGGAACGGAGGATACAGAGAGAGATAGAGAGGATGGAGGGAACAGTAGAGAGGGAATGGAGGATACAGAGAGAGATAGAGAAGATGGAGGGAACAGTAGAGAGGGAATGGAGGATACAGAGAGAGATAGAGAAGAATGGAGGAACAGAGAGAGATAGAGAGGATGGAGGGAACAGTAGAGAGGGAATGGAGGATACAGAGAGAGATAGAGAAGATGGAGGGAACAGTAGAGAGGGAATGGAGGATACAGAGAGAGATAGAGGGGGAATGGAGGATACAGAGAGAGATGGAGAGGATGGAGGGAACAGTAGAGAGGGAATGGAGGATACAGAGAGAGATAGAGAGGATGGAGGGAACAGTAGAGAGGGAATGGAGGATACAGAGAGAGATAGAGAGGATGGAGGGAACAGTAGAGAGGGAATGGAGGATACAGAGAGAGATAGAGAGGATGGAGGGAACAGTAGAGAGGGAATGGAGGATACAGAGAGAGATAGAGAGGATGGAGGGAACAGTAGAGAGGGAATGGAGGATACAGAGATAGAGAGGATGGAGGGAACAGTAGAGAGTGAATGGAGGATACAGAGATAGAGAGGATGGAGGGAACAGTAGAGAGGGAACGGAGGATACAGAGATAGAGAGGATGGAGGGAACAGTAGAGAGGGAATGGAGGATACAGAGAGAGATAGAGAGGATGGAGGGAACAGTAGAGAGGGAATGGAGGATACAGAGAGAGATAGAGAGATGGAGGGAACAGTAGAGAGGGAATGGAGGATACAGAGAGAGATAGAGAGGATGGAGGGAACAGTAGAGAGGGAACGGAGGATTCAGAGAGAGATAGAGAAGATGGAGGGAACAGTAGAGAGGGAATGGAGGATACAGAGAGAGATAGAGAGGATGGAGGGAACAGTAGAGAGGGAACGGAGGATACAGAGAGAGATAGAGGGGGAACGGAGGATACAGAGAGAGATAGAGAAGATGGAGGGAACAGTAGAGAGGGAACGGAGGATACAGAGAGAGATGGAGAGGGAATGGAGGATATAGAGAGAGATAGAGGGGGAACGGAGGATACAGAGAGAGATAGAGAGGATGGAGGGAACAGTAGAGAGGGAACGGAGGATACAGAGAGAGATAGAGAGGATGGAGGGAACAGTAGAGAGGGAACGGAGGATACAGAGAGAGATAGAGAGGATGGAGGGAACAGTAGAGAGGGAATGGAGGATACAGAGAGAGATAGAGAGGGAATGGAGGATATAGAGAGAGATAGAGGGGGAACGGAGGATACAGAGAGAGATAGAGAGGATGGAGGGAACAGTAGAGAGGGAACGGAGGATACAGAGAGAGATAGAGAGGATGGAGGGAACAGTAGAGAGGGAACGGAGGATACAGAGAGAGATAGAGAGGATGGAGGGAACAGTAGAGAGGGAACGGAGGATACAGAGAGAGATAGAGAGGATGGAGGGAACAGTAGAGAGGGAATGGAGGATACAGAGAGAGATAGAGAAGATGGAGGGAACAGTAGAGAGGGAATGGAGGATACAGAGAGAGATAGAGAGGGAATGGAGGATACAGAGAGAGATGGAGAGGATGGAGGGAACAGTAGAGAGGGAACGGAGGATACAGAGAGAGATAGAGAGGGAATGGAGAATACAGAGAGAGATGGAGAGGATGGAGGGAACAGTAGAGAGGGAACGGAGGATACAGAGAGAGATAGAGAGGGAATGGAGGATACAGAGAGAGATGGAGAGGATGGAGGGAACAGTAGAGAGGGAACGGAGGATACAGAGAGAGATAGAGAGGGAATGGAGGATACAGAGAGAGATGGAGAGGATGGAGGGAACAGTAGAGAGGGAACGGAGGATACAGAGAGAGATAGAGAGGATGGAGGGAACAGTAGAGAGGGAACGGAGGATACAGAGAGAGATAGAGAGGATGGAGGGAACAGTAGAGAGGGAATGGAGGATACAGAGAGAGATAGAGAAGATGGAGGGAACAGTAGAGAGGGAATGGAGGATACAGAGAGAGATAGAGGGGGAATGGAGGATACAGAGAGAGATGGAGAGGATGGAGGGAACAGTAGAGAGGGAATGGAGGATACAGAGAGAGATAGAGAAGATGGAGGGAACAGTAGAGAGGGAATGGAGGATACAGAGAGAGATAGAGGGGGAATGGAGGATACAGAGAGAGATGGAGAGGATGGAGGGAACAGTAGAGAGGGAATGGAGGATACAGAGAGAGATAGAGAGGATGGAGGGAACAGTAGAGAGGGAATGGAGGATACAGAGAGAGATAGAGAGGATGGAGGGAACAGTAGAGAGGGAATGGAGGATACAGAGAGAGATAGAGAGGATGGAGGGAACAGTAGAGAGGGAATGGAGGATACAGAGAGAGATGGAGAGGATGGAGGGAACAGTAGGGAGGGAACGAAGCATACAGAGAGAGATAGATATGGTATAAGTGACCAGGGGCTATTTTAACATGTACATCTTGGTGGAGCAAACAAACCAACAGAATAATACATGGTCTCTTCCCCACCTGCCCTGAATGACGGGTCGCCACTTTAAGTGGCTCCAGTGTCTGAGGAGTTGCGTCTGGGGAATTGATCACTGCAGAGAGAGACAAGTGCTCCCACTCAAATAGACTACTAATGGACCCTCTCCCTCAACCTCTCTCAGCCTCTCCTCCTCCATTTCTCTCTCACCCACCATGTTTAAGCTGAACAAAGAGCCTATTACCATTTCTCTACCATTGTCTTCAGCAGGACTGTAGTATTGGTTGCATTCTAAAGTGGAACAGACAGTGTTTTAACTACTTTGCAGATATGAAACAAACATACAATCATAATATCTCTCCCAAATATCACATTCTGAGTTCATGCTACAAAACCAACTTTGATAAGAGATTTTAAAAATAGGTTATATTTGACTCAAAATGTTATAATGTAGAGTCGGGAAGTGTTGGGAGAATAGGTTGATGCAGTCAATGCATGACAAACGTACAGCGGGACTCAACACAATCAAACTAGCAAAGCCAACAAGTCATAACGTTGTTAGTAGCTAGCTAGTTGCTGGGATGAGATGTACAAACTTGGACGAGTGGGTGAACGGCACCCACTTTTTCCCCCCAAAACGTTTTAGCCAGAAATTGCATGTGTCATTTGGTTAGCTAGAAATAAATGATACTCAACTTTGCTGGCTAGCTATGCTGAACTTCAACGACTGTTATCCACAGTTAGCTCATATCTCTTCGTTGTATTGGGCATCGATTAAATGGGCAGACAAGTATAAGCTGGTAAATCCCATTCTGTTGTCTCTAATATAGGTTATGCCTTGGACAGAAGCAGGTAAGGCTGCGACAGCCAGGGCGAGTAGGCTACATTTCCCCATCGTATCAGTGCAATTTTGACTGCCAACTACCACACGCTGAAAACGTTTGAGAGGGTTTATCCCTCACTACATTTTATCCTATTCATCGTTGTTGATGTGCATACAGTAGGCGACTGAGGGAGAGAGATCTTACATTTTTGTTGTTTGATCAATATAATTAAGTAGGATGACTCCCTTGGTATTTGCATATTTAAAGCTATATTTAGGGGTATTTAATTAAGTCTATGATTTGATAGAGCAGTCTAACTGAGCGACGGTAGGCACCAGCAGACTCATAAGCATTCATTCAAACAGCACTTTCGTACGTTTTGCGAGCAGCTCCGCTGTTTATGACTTCAAGCCTATCAACTCCCGAGATTAGGCTGGTATAACGATGTGATGTGAAATGGCTAGCTAGTTAGCGTGGTGCGCGCTAATAGCGTTTCAAACGTCACTCGCTCTGAGACCTGGAGTAGTTGTTCCCCTTGCTCTGCATGGGTAACGCTGCTTCGAGGGTGGCTGTTGTCGGTGTGTTCCTGGTTCGAGGGACGGAAGCTATACTGTTACACTGGCAATACTAAAGTGCCTATAAGAACATCCAATAGTCAAAGGTATATGAAATACAAATGGTATAGAGGTACAGTGCCTTGCGAAAGTATTCGGCGAGTATTCTAGTATTCAAAAGTATTCAGTCTCTCGATGTGCAAAACTGATAGAGACATACCCCAAGCGACTTACAGCTGTAATCGCAGCAAAAGGTGGCGCTACAAAGTATTAACTTAATTAAGGGGGCCGAATAATTTTGCACGCCCAATTTTTCAGTTTTTGATTTGTTAAAAATGTTTGAAATATCCAATAAATGTCGTTCCACTTCATGATTGTGTCCCACTTGTTGTTGATTCTTCACAAAAAAATACAGTTTTATATCTTTATGTTTGAAGCCTGAAATGTGGCAAAAGGTCGAAAAGTTCAAGGGGGCCGAATACTTTCGCAAGGCACTGTATGTATGTGTGTGTGTAACAGTTTTCCTCCTCTTCTGAGGAGGAGTTGGAAAGATCGCACCAATGCGCAGCGTGGTAAGTGTCCATATTTTAATGAAATAGAACCAAACACTGAATACGAAAGAACAAGAGAAATAAATGAAAACCCGAAACAGTTCTGTATGGTAAAACACAGACACAGAAAACAACTACCCACAAACCATAGTGGGAAAACAGGCTGCCTAAGTATGCAGCTGCCTCTGATTGGGAACCATACCAGGCCAAACACAGAAATACACAACATAGAATGCACAACATAGAATACACAACATAGAATGCCCACCCCAAATCACGCCCTGACCAAACCTAAACCCATAGGAGAGGGTCTGGGTGGGCATCTGTCCTCGGTGGCGGCTCTGGCGCGGGACATGAACCCCACTCCACCATAGTCTTGGCCCACTTAAGTGGCGCCTTTGGAGCGGTGACCCTCGCCTCCGACCTCGGACTGGGGACCCTTGCAGCGGGTTCCGAATAGATGGGAGACTCTGGCAGCGCCGGAGTGAAGGGAGACTCTGGCAGCCCCGGAGTGAAGGGAGACTCTGGCAGCGCCAGAGTGAAGGGAGACTCTGGCAGCCCTGGAGTGAAGGGAGACTCTGGCAGCGCCGGACAGGCGGGAGACTCTGGCAGCCCCGGAGTGAAGGGAGACTCTGGCAGCCCCGGAGTGAAGGGAGACTCTGGCAGCGCCGGAGTGAAGGGAGACTCTGGCAGCGCCGGACAGGCCGGAGACTCTGGCAGCGCCTGAGTGAAGGGAGACTCTGGCAGCCCTGGAGTGAAGGGAGACTGGCAGCCCCGGAGTGAAGGGAGACTGGCAGCCCCGGAGTGAAGGGAGACTCTGGCAGCCCTGGAGTGAAGGGAGACTCTGGCAGCGCCTGGACAGTGAAGGGAGACTCTGGCAGCCCCGGAGTGAAGGGAGACTCTGGCAGCCCCGGAGTGAAGGGAGACTCTGGCAGCGCCGGAGTGAAGGGAGACTCTGGCAGCGCCGGACAGGCGGGAGACTCTGGCAGCCCCGGAGTGAAGGGAGACTCTGGCAGCCCCGGAGTGAAGGGAGACTGGCAGCCCCGGAGTGAAGGGAGACTGGCAGCCCCGGAATGAAGGGAGACTCTGGCAGCCCTGGAGTGAAGGGAGACTCTGGCAGCCCCGGAGTGAAGGGAGACTCTGGCAGCCCTGGAGTGAAGGGAGACTCTGGCAGCCCTGGAGTGAAGGGAGACTCTGGCAGCCCTGGAGTGAAGGGAGACTCTGGCAGCGCCGGACAGGCGGGAGACTCTGGCAGCCCCGGAGTGAAGGGAGACTCTGGCAGCGCCGGAGTGAAGGAAGACTCTGGCAGCGCCGGACAGGCCGGAGACTCTGGCAGCGCCGGAGTGAAGGGAGACTCTGGCAGCGCCGGAGTGAAGGGAGACTCTGGCAGCTCCGGAGTGAAGGGAGACTCTGGCAGCCCTGGAGTGAAGGGAGACTCTGGCAGCGCCGGAGTGAAGGGAGACTCTGGCAGCGCCGGAGTGAAGGGAGACTCTGGCAGCCCTGGAGTGAAGGGAGACTCTGGCAGCGCCGGACAGGCGGGAGACTCTGGCAGCCCCGGAGTGAAGAAGGCACCGGATGGACCGTGCTGTGGGGGAGCACTGGAGCCCTGGTGTGCAGCCTTGGCACCACTCCTCCAGGCTGAATGACCACTTTAGCCTGGACCCTCCAGAGTGCAGGCACAGGTTGAACCGGGCTGTGGGTGAGCACTGGAGATCTGGTGCATACCACTCGCACCTCTCCCTTAGGCTCAATACCCACCTTCGCCCGGTTCGGGCGGAGCACAGGCATAGGACGCACTGCACCCTCCCAGCG